>NC_091285.1:515166751-515467015 GCF_032444005.1 Ranitomeya imitator
TTACTAAGATTGACCTTCGAGGGGCATATAAACTTGTTCGTATTAAGCAGGGTGACGAATGGAAAACTGCATTTAATACGCTCGAAGGCCATTTTGAATACCTTGTGATGCCATTCGGACTCTCTAATGCCCCATCTGTGTTCCAGTCTTTCATGCATGATATCTTTCGTAGTTATCTGGATAAATTCATGATTGCATATTTGGATGATATTTTGATTTTTTCCGATGATTGGGAGTCTCATGTGAAACAGGTCAGGATGGTATTTCAGATCCTCCGTGATAATGCTTTATTTGTGAAGGGGTCTAAGTGCCTCTTTGGAGTGCAGAAGGTTTCTTTTTTGGGCTTCATTTTTTCTCCCTCATCTATAGAAATGGATCCGGTTAAGGTTCAGGCCATTCATGATTGGATTCAGCCCACATCTGTGAAGAGCCTTCAGAAATTCTTGGGCTTTGCTAATTTTTACCGTCGTTTCATTGCCAACTTCTCCAGTGTGGTTAAACCTCTGACCGATTTGACGAAGAAAGGCGCTGATGTGACGAATTGGTCCTCTGCGGCTGTTTCTGCCTTTCAGGAGCTTAAACGCCGATTTACTTCTGCCCCTGTGTTGCGTCAGCCGGATGTTTCTCTTCCATTTCAGGTTGAGGTTGACGCGTCTGAGATTGGGGCAGGGGCCGTTTTGTCTCAGAGGAATTCTGATGGTTCCTTGATGAAACTGTGTGCCTTCTTTTCTCGGAAGTTTTCGCCTGCGGAACGCAATTATGATGTCGGCAATCGAGAGTTGTTGGCTATGAAGAGGGCATTTGAGGAGTGGTGACATTGGCTTGAGAGGGCCAAGCACCGTATTGTGGTCCTGACCGATCATAAGAATCTGATTTGCCTCGAGTCTGCCAAACGACTGAACCCTAGACAGGCTCAATGGTCCCTGTTTTTCTCCCGTTTTGATTTTGTGGTCTCGCATCTTCCGGGTTCTAAGAATGTTAAGGCTGATGCCCTCTCTAGGAGTTTTTTGCCTGATTCTCCTGGGGTACTTGAGCCGGTCGGCATTCTGAAGGAAGGGGTGATTCTTTCTGCAATCTCCCCAGATTTACGACGGGCTCTTCAGGAATTTCAGGCTGATAAACCTGACCGCTGTCCAGTGGGGAAACTGTTTGTTCCTGATAGATGGACTAGTAAAGTGATTTCTGAGGTTCATTGTTCTGTGTTGGCTGGCCATCCTGGAATTTTTGGTACCAGAGATTTGGTTGGTAGGTCCTTTTGGTGGCCTTCTTTGTCGCGGGATGTGCGTTCTTTTGTGCAGTCCTGTGGGACTTGTGCGCGGGCCAAGCCTTGTTGTTCCCATGCTAGTGGGTTGCTTCTGCCTTTGCCGGTCCCTGAGAGGCCTTGGACGCATATTTCTATGGATTTTATTTCAGATCTTCCGGTTTCCCAGAGGATGTCGGTTATCTGGGTGGTTTGTGATCGGTTTTATAAGATGGTTCATTTGGTACCTTTGCCTAAATTGCCTTCCTCTTCTGATTTGGTTCCGTTGTTTTTTCAGCATGTGGTTCGTTTGCATGGCATTCCGGAGAATATTGTGTCCGATAGAGGTTCCCAGTTTGTTTCTAGGTTTTGGCGGGCCTTTTGTGCTAGGCTGGGCATTGATTTGTCTTTTTCTTCCGCATTTCATCCTCAGACAAATGGCCAAACCGAGCGAACTAATCAGACTTTGGAAACTTACTTGAGATGCTTTGTGTCTGCTGATCAGGATGATTGGGTGGCTTTCTTGCCATTAATAATCGGGCTAGTTCTGCTACCTTTGTTTCGCCTTTTTTTGTAATTTTGGTTTTCATCCTCGTTTTTCTTCAGGGCAGGTTGAGTCTTCTGATTGTCCTGGTGTGGATTCTGTGGTTGACAGGCTGCAGCAAATTTGGACTCATGTGGTGGACAATTTGGTGTCGTCTCAGGAGGAGGCTCAGCGTTTTGCTAACCGTCGTCGGTGTGTTGGTTCACGGCATCGGGTTGGGGATTTGGTCTGGTTGTCTTCCCGTCATGTTCCTATGAAGGTTTCTTCCCCTAAGTTCAAGCCTCGGTTTATTGGTCCTTATAGGATTTCTGAGATTATCAATCCAGTCGCTTTTCGTTTGGCCCTTCCAGCCTCTTTTTCCATCCATAATGTTTTCCATAGATTTTTGTTGCGGAATTATGTGGTGCCCGTTGTTCCCTCTGTTGATCCTCCGGCCCCGGTGTTGATTGATGGGGAGTTGGAGTATGTGATTGAGAAGATTTTGGATTCTCGTTTTTCGAGGCGGAAGCTTCAGTATCTTGTCAAATGGAAGGGTTATGGCCAGGAGGATAATTCTTGGGTTGTTGCCTCCGATGTTCATGCTGACGATTTGGTTCGTGCCTTTCATTTGGCTCGTTTTGATCGGCCTGGGGGCTCTGGTGAGGGTTCGGTGACCCCTCCTCAAGGGGGGGTACTGTTGTGAATTCTGCTCTTGGGCTCCCTCCGGTGGTTATGAGTGGTAGTGCTGCTGTCTTTGGATCGCAGCATTTATCAGGTGTGTCCACTTATTGCAATTTGGACTGGGCTATATAGTCTTGCTTGATCCTTTAGTCAGTGCCAGTTGTCCATTGTTTTTGGAGGATTCACATCCCTACCTGGTCTCTCCTTTTTTCCTGTTCTTCTCAACAAAGATAAGTTCTGGCTTTGTTTTTGCTGTCCACATGCTGTGGGCCTTATAGTTCAGTGCATTTTCATGTTTTGTCTTGTCCAGCTTTGTCTGTGTAGGGATTTTTTGCAGCCAAGCAGTATCTCTGGAGATGCAGATATACCCTCCATGTCTTTAGTCGGATGTGGAGATTTGTGTTTTCTGTGGTGGATATTTTCTAGTGTTTTTATACTGACCGCATAGTACTCTGTTCTATTCTTTCTTTTCAGCTAGAAAGGCCTCCTTTGCTTAATCCTGATTTCAGTCTGCGTGTGTCATTTCCCTCTCCTCTCACAGTCAATATTTGTGGGGGGCTGTCTATCCTTTGGGGATTTTCTCTGAGGCAAGATAGTCTTCCTGTTTCTATCTTTAGGGGAAGTTAGTTCTTAGGCTGGGTCGAGGTGTCTAGGGAGTGTTAGGTACATCCCACGGCTACTTCTAGTTGCTGTGCTAAGTTCAGGGTCTGCGGTCAGTACAGGTACCACCTTCTCCAGAGTACGTCTCATGCTGCTCCTAGGCCACCAGATCATAACAGTAAACAGCCTAACCAAGATCAGTTAGATTACAAATGCACTGACAGGATGCAGACGGCCTCCATTATGTAGGCTGGGGCAGCACAGGTGCAAACTACTGATAAAGCAGCCACTCATAACCTACCAGATTATGGAGGGGTTGGCTGCCTAGTAGGAAAAATGCACACTAATAGGGCTTGAGCAGGATACCATTCACATAGATATGTGTGATGCAATGTGTCTGGTTCTCAGCCTATTGATGACGCCCAAAATTTTATAATAAGTGGGCTGCCCAGCACGATAAACTTGCACCACAACAGGAACGAGCCCCAGTATACCCAGCCATCAATAAGACGCTTGGCGCATCCTGCAAAATGATGGTAAAAAGTGCAAAAAAGATGAAAAGATAATAATGCATATGATAACTACATTAAATGAGGTATTGGTTGATATTTTGGCCAAAATAAAGAAGTCCAAATCTTGGCCAAATCTGAAAAGAGGCAAGTGTAAGTAAAATAAGTTATTCATTTTTATTAAGCCCCACCACTGTGAATGCACTAGTCAAAATATTGGAGAATTAAGATGAGAACAGTGTCAAGTTTCTTTCAAAACATAACAGAAGCCATTGCAGGCTTGTATTTCACCATATCTATGGTTAAGGTCATCATGCACATTAGAAGGAAGCCAGTCAAACCCACCAATATTGGTGGGATTGGCCGACTTTGAAGTAGTCCTGTGGGTCACCTAACCCTTCACTGACATGAGGGTTTGATTGTGTGAATTCAAACAGCCTATCCTTTTGTTGATCAGGAGGTAAGCCACTGCCAAACCAGTCAGGCTACACTCTCTAAACCTACTTAAAACATAAATACCCACCAAGGTTCAGCATGCATTTTTATGGCGGAGTCAGAAGAGATAGCTGTCAGAAGATAGAGTGTTCGACTAAAAGCTGTGCATGGTCAATCTTACTGTCTCTCTGGACTTTTTTTTTTAAAGACTTTCAGGACATATTGATAGAAGCTGGGACACCCCAATGATTCAGAGAAAAGTGGCGCTTAGTTTTCTGTTCCCAGTAGAGAGATGGCCACATTTACAATATAGTAATATGGGAATTGGTCTAGATCAGTATTTCCCAAACTCCAGTCCTCACTGACCCCAAAAGGTCATGTTTTCAGGATTTCCATAGTGCTGCACAACTGAGAGAACTCCTGATACTTCCATCACCTGTGCAATAGTAAGGAATTCCTGAAAACATGACCTGTTGGGGTCCGTGAGGACTGAAGTTTGGGAAACACTGGTCTAGATGATGCTTTCCATGATTATATAATGCCATTGATTAGCAGGCATTTTACATGCACAGGTTTACCCAGTGATCAAAGATTTTTTAGTTTTTTTTTCCAAGATTTTCTATGGTTTATAGAGGAATGATTTGATTCTGAAGAAAACCTTTCATGGACTAAAGTAGACCTCCCGCTAATTTATGCCTGAAATGACGGAGTATCGCTCTTTCTTGGCAGCTAAGAAATGCTGAATTAATATACAAAATAAACTTAGTTTGAGTCCATAGATACATAGGATGCCAAGATTTATAACAGCAATTTATCATTTTATTTAGGAGTTGTTAGATATCTTCACCCAATTGCCAAGTTTGCAAGTCACCATCTGGCATATTTATGAATGACTCTGACCAGAAATGTTTATCCTGTGGGCACTCTGATCCTGGGTTTTGTACATGACTATTTTCAGAACAAAGAAACACACAAAATGTACTTAAGTGAATTATGGAAATCCTCAGCTGAAATATGAGTATTGTACATGTCAATGATGGTAGTTTGAGAGCCCACAAATACCCAATGCTGTACATTTCTTCCCAAGCAAAATATATTTGTAACTAAGTATCATGTATCTCTAGGTAGGGCCCTGCAGAGATTAGGATCACTCACTTGCAAGACTTTTGCTGGAACCTCTACTGTGATAAATTGATAGTAGGTTTGGAAAGCTGGAGCAGTCCTGGGTGGTTGAAAATGGTTTATCTGAGCAGCTCTGCAAAATATTTGGCCCAAACTATCTTTATAGTGGCAGAGTTCCACTTAGGACTGGCATACTGAGGGTGAACATGACTTTTTGACTTCGCTGAGTGAGCTGGTTTGTGAAAAGCAGGCAACATGTCACTAGACCCAGGCATAAGGTCCTTCCCAAGTGATACTGATTGGATGAGAAGCAGTCTCTGCAAAGGCATTTACTGCAGTATTTCAGAACTTTCTTCTCTTCGGTCTAATAAACCATTGTGCTCTGTTGTTCATGGTTGACCCAACCATGGCGAGAGATGGAGCATGACTGCATATCGCCAAGATTGGTCCTTCTTTTAGTGACACAATATAGCTACCCGCTACCAAATTCCCCCATAAAATACACTTAATACCCATCGAATTAAGACAAGACCATTATTTCTTTGGATAAATTGGCCACAGCGGCCATTTTATTAACAAAACAAACATAAATAACACCAATTATACAATTGTGTAAACAACTTGAGGGGAGGGTTCTTGGAGCTACACAATCTGGCACACAAAGTCCCCCCAAAAATTTTTAACGAAAACCTTCTTTACCCTCAGCTGTAGCCACCAGCTCAAGGGCACCATGTAACCCGTTTTCGGGCAAAGAAACCCCAAAGTTCCCGAGGTAAACTCCCCATCCAGAGCCCGTAAACCAAAGCCAGATCAACCCCATAAAACATCAACTCCATGAACCCCACCCCCCGCCAAACGAGCCACTGTGATGATAATACAAAACACGAATCACCAAAAGAAAAAATGACCCACTAAAAACCCCCAAATCCCCGATCCCAAACCAAGCATCCAAGCCCAAATCCAAAAACAAGGGAGGGTGGGTGGTTTTCTCTCACCGCGGTGTAACGAATAATGTCCCTTCTCGCACTTTCTGCCCACAAAACCCGCCCCCCCTACAACCTAAGCGCACGCCCTCTTTTCTTCCCCTTGAGCCAATCCCACAGTTCCCCTTGTAATCTTTCAAATATTCCCACTCCCCTTGGCAACACAGTCATGGGGGGCTTTCATTCCACTGCGCTTCTTACAGCCCCCCCCGCCCCCCGCTTTATTTAGGGCTCAGTTGTTTCAGTTCTGAAACAGGATCTGATCAGTTGTATATGTAAAGAATATAGAATAAATTTATAGTGGGGAAAAGAAGTTTTTGATACATTGACGAATTGACGATTTTGCAAGTTTTCCCATCTATAAAGAATGGAGAGGGCTGTAATTTTTTTCGTAGGTACACTTTAACTATGTGAGACAAAATGTAAAAATAAAAAAAAAAACAGAAAATCACATTGTATGATTTATAAATATTTAATTGCATTGTATTGTATGAAATAAGTATTGGATCACTTACCACCCAGCAAGTATTCTGGCTCTCACAGACCTTTTAGTTTTTCTTTAAGAATCCCTCCGACTCTGCATTCATTACATGTAATAACTGCACCTGTTTGAACTCAATACCTGTATAAAAGACCCTTGTCCACACCCTCAATCACACTCCAACCTCTCCACTATGGCCAAGACCAACGAGCTGTGTAAGGACACAGGGACAAAATTGTAGACCTGCACAATTCTGGGATGGGCTACAGAACAATAGGGAAGCTGCTTGGTGAGAAGGCAACAACTGATGGCACAATTATTAGAAAATGGAAAAAACACAAGATGACTGTCAATTACCTCAGTCTGGGGTTCCATGCAAGATCTCTCCTTGTGGGGTAATGATGATTTTGAGAAAGATCAGGAATCAGTACAGAACTACTTGGGAGGACCTGGTCAATGACCTGAAGAGAGCTGGAAGCACAGTCTCAAAAGTTACCGTTAGTAACACACTACACCATCATGAATTAAAATCTTGGAGGATACCACTACTCACGCCAGCACATGTTCAGGCCTGTTTGAAGTTTGCCAATGACCATCTGGATTAACCAGAGGAGGCAAGGGAGAACATCATGTGGTTAGATGAGACTAAAATAGAACCTTTTTTTATCAACTTCACTCACTGTGTTTGGAGAAAGAAGAAAGATGAGTACAACCCCAAGAACACCATCCTAACCGTGAAGCATGGTGGCGGAAACATTATAATTTTTTGGTGCTTTTCTGCAAAGGGAACAGGAGGATTGCACTGTACTGAAGGAAGGATGGGTGGGGTCATGTACAACTAGATTCCCTCAGTAAGAGCATTAAAGATTGGTCATGGCTGGGTCTTCCAGAATGACAATGACCCGAAACACACAGCCAAGGCAACTAAGGAGTGGCTCCTCATTTCAAGGTCCTGGAGTGGCATAGCCAGTCTCTGGACCTGAAACCAATAGAAAATCTTTGGAGGGAGATGAAACTCAATGTTGCCCCGTGACGGTCCTGAAACATGAAAGATCTGGAGAAGATCTGTATGGAGGAGTGGGCCAAAATCCCTGCTGCAGTGTTTGCAAACTTGGTCAAGAACTACAGGAAATGTCTGACCTCTGTAATTGCAAACAAAGATTTCTGTACCAAATATTAAGTTCTGTATTTCTATTGTATCAAATACTTATTTCATGCAATAAAATGCAAATGAATTATGTAAAAATCACACAATGTGACTTTCTGGATTTTCCTTTAGATTCTGTCTCTCACAGTTGAAGAGTTCCTACAATAAAAATTACAGACCTCTCCATTCTTTGTAGGTGGGAAAACTTACAAAATAGTATCAAATACTTATTTTCCCCACTGTAAAGTGTTCGTTTATGCCACTTGTATACAATCTTGTGATAGGATAGGATTGCCTTTAGGTGGTTGGTCTTGGGTTGTAACTCAGTATAGACACAGTAGCCCTGTCCCAGGTGGCAGTGATGGGGGAAAGGTGCCTATTGAAGAGCATTGTTGCAAATGAACAGAGTACATATTAAATAACTATTAAATAACAATTATATAAATTATTGATATTAATAATTTAATTAAATGATTATATAAGTAAAAGGTGTACACAAAGGAAAGGACAAGGGGAACATTACTAGGGTTATCTTTTTAGGAATGGACCTTCGCCGGCCCACTTGCAGCCTCATTTACAAAAAGATTCAATGTTTCTCAGTGATCCAAAATCCATTTGGATCCAAGCACCTGTGTTTCATGGGAGAAGTGACCCTAAAACTCCTGTCAAGTTACCTTTAATTTTTTACTGTATATTGATAATTTTAATGAATAGCATTGGTCTTCCACAAATGTAATTTCGTCCACCAAGGTCTGTTTGTAGAACACATGCTCACCTGGACAGATATATTAATGCATGAGTGCCCCAAAATATAAGTTATTTCTAATGTATTCATATGTACAAAGTTATATTTAGCAATATACAGTACATAGCCAAAAAAAAAACCTGTTGATTTGCTTTGCTGGAAGAGATTGTTAAGCTTGAGGATAGTGAGATGCATAGGACATCAATGATATAACATGGAAGTAATATTGAGTACATAATATATGCAGCAATGTATCTGATGGTCATTTTGAACGTAATGCCTTTTCTTCTAAGGACAACCATGATTTCTAAAGAAATACTTTTTTTCTAGTTATGTTTTATTTTAAGAAATTCTGTGAGGCCTGGGTGCTATTTTCTCCCCAACTTCATCTTCTTAAATTCTTAGATGATCTTCTAATGTAAAATCCATGCACCTGTGTTATTATAGTCGCGAGCACTGCTCCAGTCACACAATACTGCCAACATCTGTTTCGATGAGAATAATGTCTTTTTTTTCACAGGAGAGGAGACTGTAATTGCTGTACCGCATGGAAGTCGCAGCGTGAGAATCACAGTGAAAGGACCAGCTCACGTTTGTATGAACCAACCTAAGTTATATGTGATGTATGTGTTAGTTCAGGGTCCATGTGGTGTGCTGATTTAGCTTCAATTCAAGTAGAAGAGTTAACATAGCAAGAGTTCTCCACTTCAGCAGAAGTTGCAATGTCTTAGGGCTTAATTATAGTTACCATATAGTGATCCACAATGTTCCTCAGCCCTTGGGAGTTCCCAGCCAAGTGCTCAACTCGTTTTTTCTAAAAATTAGTCTCAGTTTTAGAGTGGAGACACCTGGGAATATATTACTATACTAAAGTTGCCTTCCAGGACTGCAAAAAAGAGCATTGGCACCGGTGAACACTAGTTGGGTGGCAGGACCAATCTGACGAGCATAGTGAATGAATGGACAGAAGAAGAAGGCTTTATATTTCATGCTTTTTTCCAATATATTTAATTTCCATATGAAAGAACACTCCACCCTGTAGCGGGTGTTTCCTGCTGTAGACTACTGAAGTCTATTATTACTGTGTGGCAGGAGTCATTATATCCTTTGAGAGTTCAGTATAGTTTCTTGTGTTATAGCATTTTCTAATATCCCTAATACCTGATAAATAAAAAATTCTACATATAATGTATATCACCAAAAAGATATAAAATATAAATGTATTAATACGAAAATAGAGACAAGTATGAGAAGTGTGGGAAAAAACTGAGATGTGACAAACACAGCAGGAAGAGGAAAGAATTAATAATATAACATGTAAACATAAATATATAATTATCAATATGGATACATAAATTCAAATAAAGTATCATAAGAGTAGCAAATAATAGGGTAGGTCGGGGTGGGGAACCTTTTTTCTGCCAAGGGCCATTTGGAATTTTATAAAAAAAGCATTCGGGGCCATATAAAATTATTAACTTAAACATTACCCAACTATATTTATTCAAAAATTTAAATAATTTTCAGCTCCCCCACACACAGTATAGTGCAGCTCCCCCACACACAGTAAAGTGCAGCTCCCCCTACACACAGTATAGTGCAGCTCCCCCTCCACACACAGTATAGTGCAGCTCCCCCTCCACACACAGTATAGTGCAGCTCCTCCTACACACAGTATAGTGCAGCTCCCCCTCCACACACAGTATAATGCAGCTTCCCCCACACAGTATAGTGCAGCTCCCCCACACACACAGTATAGTGCAGCTCCCCCCACACACAGTTGAGTGCAGACCCCCCCACCCACAGTATAGTGCACATATCCCACACACAGTATAGTGCAGCTCCCACACACAGTATAGTGCAGCTCCCACACACAGTATAGTGCAGCTCCCCCACACACACAGTAGAGTGCAGACCACACACACACAGTATAGTGCTGCTCCCACACACAGTATAGTGCAGCTCCCACACACAGTATAGTGCAGCTCCCCCACACAGTATAGTGCAACTCCCCCCACACACAGTATAGTGCAGCTCCCCCACACAGTATAGTGTAACTCCCCCCACACACAGTATAGTGCAGCTCCCCCACACACAGTATAGTGCAGCTCCCCACACACACACAATATAGTGCAGCTCCCCACACACACAGTATAGTGCAGCTCCGCCCACACACAGTATAGTGCAGATCCTCCCAACACACAGTACAGTGCAGTAGGTGAAGAAAAGGAGCATTAATATGGGATCATGTGAGTACGATATGTTGATATAGACATATGCAGTAATTAGTTAAGCCACAAATATATGTAGTAAAGAGACTGCTTGCTTATAATGAAAAATGGAAAAATAAGTGCAGAGTCAACCATATCCATGTCCTCCTGCTGGAATGGCGCCAGCCCCAATGCACGTATTGTTGCAAGCCTTTGTCAGGAGTTACACTATATTTAATTTCCATATTATGGTGTTATGGTATATTGTAATATACCTAATTCCTTGCTCAATGCACTGCTGTTATCCTGTTTTCTCTTGATTTTCTCACAGCAGGTGGTTCCACCATCTTTTATTTTCTGCTTCCCACACTGCTAACGTTCAGCAGTTTTCTCCGCCACTTACCAATATTTTATAGAGGCAGTGGTACTGATCTTCCACTAGGGTGTTAGTTAAGAAATGTCCATTGGGTGTCAGAAAGTTCATGGGGTTTTTTTTTTACTTTACTGCCTGTATATTGGGCTTGAAAGCATTTTTAATAGGAATTTTTCTTGAAAAATGTGGAACCTTGATTTGGTAGAAATAATCTTATAAGATCATTCAGGAGAGGAGAGATAAGACGCTTCCATCAGATGAGTTTATTGGTGGATTGGACTTTTACCATTTTCAGTGACACATAGAGGCTGTAGAAGCTAAATCTTCAAGGTTTTAAATTAAACATTTTTGGGGAAAATGCTTTTCAGCCCAAAGTACATGCATTTAACAAAAAAAGCCCTCAAAGTGACCATATACTTTAAGAGTATTTCAGCTATCCCTATTGGTGGATGCTAGGGAATTTGAACATTGGGCATGTGGAATTTCAGTATGTCCAATCCTTTGTTGTCCGCCAGGCACATTTTTTTCTGTTCTCAGAAGATTATGCAATGCTTCTTTATAAAATGATCAAGTATCAACAATAGATCTAGTTTAAGGCCTGTCTGGTCTCTTGCATTACACATTTCAGCAATTGGCATTTCCATCTGTTGGAGTCAAAATCATCACATGAAAACACAAACTAACAGGATATGGCCAATCTATAAAACAGTCATAGTTTTTTTATTAGTTTTTCTCATATGAACTTCTGCTAAGCAGAACATAAGAACTGCACCATCATCTTCACATTTGTTGTTCTCACAAAAAAAGTTATACATATTGAAGAATCTATGAAAATATTGGATGTGAGATCCAAATGGTTAATTGTAAACTGTCTCATCTCAAAAAATAGCAGAGACCTTTAAAAGAATGATTTGTTGAATAGACCATTAAAAAAATATTTAGCATCCACAGATCTGCAAAGAATATTACATTCATTGATGCGTTCCCCAGATATGATTTGTAGATGATGGAAAATGTACAAAAATTATGTGTTCTATTTGCAAAAGGGTATTCCCATTCGTGTATTAAAATAGTTACAAAATCGCAAAAACTCCTGTGATGAGACATCAGGCAAGATCAAAGAGTGTGTAATTTAAGCATTGGATTATATGCTTGTAGTTTTACTAGGAAAACCTATGCAGGTGTCAGTAATGGCAGAGTGTCATCCCCATGTATGTCTAAGGTTCAAGCTGGAAAACACACTGCATAGCTGTGCAGATTCCATCTGTCTTGTAAGTCCATTTACAAAAAATAGGTGAAATTACATATATATAACTATATATATAATATATATATATATATATATATATATATATAATTTATTTATATAGCCCCATTAATTCCATGGTGCTGTACATGAGAAAGGAGTTACATACAGGGTTATAGATATCGATTACAGTAAGCAGGTTTACATTGACAGACTGGTACAGAGGGGAGAGAGACCCTGTCCTTGCGGACTTACATTCTATGGGATAGTGGGGAAGAGACAGAATGTAGGGGCGAGGCGGCGGCTCTGGCGATGGCGAGGCGGTGGCTCTGGCGATGGTGAGGCGGCAGAATGGTTATTGTAGGCTTTCTTGAAGAGATGGGTTTTCAGGTTCCGTCTGAAGGAGCCGAGGGTGACGGATAGTCGGACGTGTTGAGGCATGGAATTCCAGAGGATGGGGGATATTCGGGAGAAATCTTGGAGGCGGTTGTGTGAGGAACGAATAAGTGTGGAGGAGAGTAGGAGGTCTTGGGAGGATCGGAGATTACGTGAGGGAAGATATTGGGAGATTAGTTCAGAGATATAGGGAGGGGACAGGTTGTGGATGGTTTCGTAGATCAGTGTTAGTAGTTTGAACTGGATTCGTTGGGGAATGGGGAGCCAGTGGAGGGATTTGCAGAGGGGAGAAGCAGGGGAGTAGCGAGGAGAGAGGTGGATTAGCCGGGCAGCAGAGTTGAGGACAGACTGGAGTGGTGCAAGAGAGTTAGCGGGGAGGCCACAGAGGAGGGTGTTACAGTAGTCGAGGCGGGAGATGATGAGGGCATGCACAAGAGTTTTGGTAGATTGTGGGCTGAGGAAGGAACGGATTCTGGCAATATTTTTGAGTTGGAGGCGACAGGAGGTGGCAAGAGTTTGGACGTGTGGTTTGAAGGACAGGGCAGAGTCGAGAGTTAACCCGAGGCAGCGGATTTCAGGTGCGGGAGAGAGCGTGATGCCGTTTACCATAATAGATGGGTCAGGTTGAGGGGATACGTGAGATGGGGGAAAGATGATGAGTTCGGTTTTGTCTACATTGAGTTTTAGGAAGCGAGAGGTGAAGAAGGGGGATATGGCTGACAGACACTTCGGGATTCTGGACAGCAGAGAGCTGACATCTGGGCCAGAGAGGTAGATCTGAGTGTCGTCCGCATACAGGTGGTACTGGAAGCCATGGGACTTTATGAGTTGTCCTAGGCCAAGAGTATAGATGGAAAAAAGTAGGGGCCCTAGGACAGAGCCTTGAGGGACTCCAACAGAGAGAGGGCGGGATAAGGAGGTGGTGTGGGAGTGGGAAACGCTAAATGTGCGGTCGGAAAGGTATGAAGCAATCCAGGACAGGGCAAGGTCTTTGATGCCAAGGGAAGAAAGAATCTGTAGCAGTAGGCAGTGATCGACTGTGTCAAAAGCAGAGGACAGGTCAAGAAGGAGGAGGATGGAAAACTGTCTGTTAGCTTTGGCTGTTAGTAAGTCATTAGTAATTTTTGACATGCTGCTCAAGGAGTTTTGAAGCAAACGGGAGCAGTGATATGGGGCGGTAGCTTGGCATAGCAGTTGGGTCAAGGTTAGTTTTTTTGAGGATGGGTGTGATGGTGGCATGTTTGAAGGCCGAGGGGAAGGTACCAGAAGAGAGCGATAGATTGAAGAGATGGGTTAGGGCTGGAATGAGCATGTTAGTGACATTGGGGAGCAGGTGGGAGGGGATGGGGTCAAGTGCACAGGTGGTGAGGTGCGATTTGGAGAAGAGGCGAGTAAGCTCTCCTTCAGTGATGTTGGAGAGGGAGGTTATTAGGGAAGGGCAGAGGTCTGGTATATGGAGTGGTTGGGGTGATGGAGCTGTATAGGTTAGTCTTGTTTGGTCGATCTTGTTTTTGAAGTAGGTGGCAAAGTACTCGGAGGAGATGAGGGGAGTTGGAGGAAGCAGTGGTGGGCGGAGGAGGGAGGTAAATGTGCTGAATAGTTGTTTTGGGTTGTAGGATAGTGAAGATACAAGGTTAGTGAAATAGGTCTGTTTAGCGGAGGTGAGGGCAGACTTGAAGTCAAATGTAGCTTGTTTGAAAGCAGTGAAGTCATCTGGCAGGCGTGTTTTCTTCCAACGCCGCTCCGCCACCCTGGATGCTTGTCGAAGTTTTTTTGTGAGATTGTTATGCCAAGGTTGCCTATTGGTTCGTCGCACTGAGCCATGCATGAGAGGGGCAACTGAGTCTATGGCTGATGTGAGGGTGGAGTTATAGAAAGCAGTGGCACTGTCCATGTCATGGAGTGAAGATATGGAGGACAGGGGTAGGAGAGAGTCTGAGAGTCTGTGAATGTCTAGGTGTGCGAGGTTTCTGCAAGGATGTGGTAATGGCTGGACATGAGGGGCAGGTGAGGAGGACAAAGATGAGAAGGTGAGTAGATGGTGGTCAGATAGGGGGAAGGGAGAGGTTGTGAGATTAGATAAGGAGCAGAGGTGGGTGAAGATGAGGTCTAGTGTATGTCCGTCTGTGTGGGTGGCTGTGGAGGACCACTGAGTGAGTCCAAAGGATGAAGTAAGGGCCAGGAGCTTGGAGGCTGCTGGCTGGCTGGTGTCAGTAGGGATATTAAAGTCACCCATGATGATGGTGGGGATGTCAACAGAGAGAAAGTGAAGGAGCCAGGTGGAGAATTGGTCGATGATGGCAGTGGTTGAGCCCGGTGGTCGGTATATGACAGCCATTTGGAGATTAGAGGGAGAGTAGATACGGACAGCGTGAACCTCAAAAGAAGGGAGGATAAGGGAGGGTGGGGGTTGGATAGGGTTGAAGGAACAGTTTTCAGAAAGAAGGATACCAACTCCTCCGCCATGTCTGCTGCCAGAGCGAGGAGTGTGGGTAAATTGCAGGCCACCGTAGCTCAGCTCTGCAGGCGAGGCCGTGTCAGGGGGTGTCAGCCAGGTCTCAGTGAGGGCCAGGAAGGAAAGGTTGCGGGAAGTAAAGAGATCGTGGATCACATGGAGTTTGTTGCATATAGAGCGGGCATTCCAAAGTGCCCCAGAGAGGGGAAGCAGGGGGGTGGGGGTCAGTGTAACAGATTTTAAGTGTGAGGGGTTGCGATAGTTTCTCATAGTGTGAGAAGGATAGGGGTGAGGATTAGTGAAGAATGAGAGGGGGGCAGGAATGGGGGATGTGTCGCCAGCAGCAAGAATAAGCAGAGAGAGAAGCAGGTGGGTGATGGAGAGTGATTGGCTTATATTATATTTTGGTTAGAGAGCAGGTCTGCAGATGAAGCGAGGTGGGGGTAAGAGAGGGGGAGATAGTTATGTGGTTTGAGGGTGCAAGGGTATGGGGTTAGTGGAGAAAAACAGTGGGGGAAATGTGAGCATGGTTACAGAGTAGGGGAGAAAAGGAAAGGCAAGTAAACTTAGAAGACAGTGTTTAGTCTTACCGTCTGGCCGATTTCTGGGCTATTTCTGGTATATTTCAGATGACACACTTAAAATATGTCACTTGAAATTATGTCACATCTGACTGAAGTCAAATCTGACGCACACCATGCAACTTATACCATTCAAATGACCAAGAAATGAAGCCAGGTGAGAGGAGAGGAAGGGGGGAGGAGGAAGGAGGTGGAGGACAGTTCCCAGCAGGAGACAATTAGCAGATTGCAGTTAATACAACATTTGTCTACCAAAAATGAAGACAGAGGCAGGATAACATCAAAAGATGGGGCTAGGTGTGAGGAGCACAGACATGTCAATATGCAGTCAGAAAATTACAGAATGATACAGGAATTCAACTCAGGGAAAAGGATTCAAAGTACCACTTAGAACAAAGGGAGAGAAGAACATGGGATTCAGGGGTGCAGTGGGTAATCCAGGATAGGAGACAGTTCAGACATACCACTTAGAACAGAGGGAGAGAAGAACATGGGATTCAGGGGTGCAGTGGGTAATCCAAGATAGGAGACAGTTCAGACGTACCACTTAGAACAGTGGGAGAGAAGAACATGGGATTCAGGGGTGCAGTGGGTAATCCAGGATAGGAGGCAGTTCAGACGTACCACTTAGAACAGTGGGAGAGAAGAACATGGGATTCAGGGGTGCAATGGGTAATCCAGGATAGGAGACAGTTCAGACGTACCACATATGTTCCACCTGCCACTGCAGTCTTGAAGATTACATCTGATAATGGTAATGCATTATGCCATACAGCATTAACAACATGTAATATTTTGCTTTGTAAAAAGGGAGCGCTGTAATGATGAGCTGAGGCATTTTACCCCAGTCTCCTCTTAGAGTCGGTTTGATGACTTACAATCCTTACATATTTGTCCACTAAATATCAAAAGATTTAAAACAGCTTTCCCTCATTGTCCATCTCGCTCTGCTATGAACCCTGAATGGTAAACCTCCAGTTCCATAAAGATATATTATACAGTAAGTTTTGTAAATCAGCCAAACGCTGTATAACAAGAAACTAGTTCATTGTAGCATGTAATTGTATAAAGTATTTGCAAAAAATAATTATTACATGTTTTATACATTTAACTGAAACTTAAGGATGGTAATACCAGGTCACTGAAGCCCCAATAGTTCCTTGATTAACCATTGCTGAAATAGCCACATATCTCTCCTCGTAAATGCTTTTAATTTTTTATATTTCTATTTTTATTTTTTTAGTCATAGAGTCAAAAACCTTACACGGCGAGAGTGGGGAACACAGCTTTACCAGCCCTGGAAGCTATCTTATCGAAAACACAACTGTAGAATTTCAGAAGGGATCTGAGAGGGAAATCCTAAAGGTGCCAGGTCCTCTGCGGGCTGATTTCATTGTTAAGGTAGGTTCTCACTTTATTTCTTATAATTTTTGTCATTTGCAAAGTCATCCACATATTTGCGGATAATTAATTCCTACATGATTAATCTCCACCATAGAGCTCCATATAGTGCCCTTGGGACCATAACATGGCTGCTTCCTACATTAGATGTGATGCCATATTCAATCCGAATTCCTGGCCATGTGACCAGGTGGGACTGAGCAGTTGCTCCTTTACAATGCCTAAATGTGGCTGTAGCCACTGAGTAGAAAACTCCCACAACATAAAAAGAGCTATGTGCTTAAAGGGGTTGTCCAGGCTAAGGGTACAAGTCTGCAGTCACTCATTATGACTGCAGGCTTGTGACTCCTCATAGCGTGTGCAGTGCACGCTGTCAAGATTCTCCACTGTTGGGAGCAGCCATCATGTGACTGCAAGGATGAGATTTGCATATTTCTGTCCACATTCTGACTAGATCAGCCTCGATCAGTTCACTTATGTTGAGTGAAGCAGCACATGTCTAACGGCACATGACAACATGCATGCAAATCTCATATTTGCGGTTTTGCAGTAGCCTGTGCCAGCGCCTGCACCGAACAATTCTGACAGCGCACATTGTGCGCTGTCAGGATTCACGAGTCTGCACTCACTCTAAGGGTGGATAACTCCTTTTAACTACCATGAATTCACCATATTCTGGTACCATAGTGAACTATGTAAAAAAAGGCCAATTCCCATAATGCAGGACATTACTAAAGCCTTCTTCAAGAGATCTTCCCATATTTAGAAAAGTCTAGTATGTTTCTTGCTACCAATTTCCATAGCCATGGCTCCTCCTAAGCACAATTGTTTTAAGTCTGACACATTGTTGGGCCATTCATAGCCATATAATAATATGTATATATGTGTATAAAAACAGTATTATAATTTCATAATAACTTTCCTGAGATGAGGTTCTTTGTGCTTTGGTACAATGAATGCATTGGTTGGCACCAAGGATGGTTGCTTACACAGATCTGTACCTGGGAACATTATATATACAAATCTAATGAATGGTAGCTTTCTTAAGCTACTATTAAAAGTGTCAGTAAAAAAATTGACAAAAAAAGCTTAAAAGGCTTCTAGCAATGAAGTGAAATTTGTGGTAATTGTTCACTTCCTTATGTTACCTTTCCCTGGTTTTTGCTACAAATATGTCAAGTTTCTTTGCCATGTTTCCATAATCTATTTTTTACAGCTTCTAATTAGGAGTTAAATTAAGTTTTCAGAGCTTAAAGCCTTCCAAAACTCGTCTCCAGAGGTAGCAGGAACGGACATATCTGGCAAACCTCTTTGGACCTTTGTGCATGATCCTTAGAAAATTAAATCATTTTATGTGTACAATTTTAATTATAACCTACTAGTGATTGAAAAATAGCCTTCACTTTCCTGTTAGCCAAGATTATAGCTCCTTGGTGAATATCACGTCCAAACTGTTTTATTATTATTGTTGTGCTTTATTACTTAACACTAAAAGATGATAGAACACAGACTTTTTGATCTTTATGGAATTTTGACTGTGAGTTGTGTGTGCCTGGGTGTAATGTGTGAAGATTGATGTTGGGGCTTAGACTACGTTAAAGTAAATATATTTGGAAGGTATTAGGTTAGTTATATCAGACATAACTAGGAAAACTATAATATTAATTACCAAACAGTGGTGGGATTTTATATATTCTAGGAAAATATGAGAATCTAAGGGGAAAAAATTGAATATTATGGAGTAAAAATAGCATTAAAGGAATAACATCTTTTAATTCAGGGACTTATTAGTAGTGTTGAGCCCCCCCCCTAGTGTTCGAGTTCGATTAGTCGAATTGGGGCGTGTTCGATGAATGTTCGTCGAACGTTCGACGAACACCGTCAAATCCCATTGAAACCAGTGGCAGACAAACACATACAAACACATAAAAAACACATAGAAAACACCTTAAAAGGTGACCGAAAGCTGACAAACTGATCAGAAGACACAACAAACACATGGAAAAGTCACAAGAACATATAGTCATGTGAAAAGAAAAGAGGTGGAGGAGTAAAAGGAGGAGGAGACACAGATATAGGCATGTCATTCCCTTCTAAAATCAAGAAAGGCTGGAGTTAAAAATGGAGTGAAAATCAGCCTACCAACACCCAGACTTCATGACAAAAAAATTTAAAAAAAAAATATCTTTAAGTAGAATGGCGGGTCCATTCAGAACACTTACCTTAGAAGACATAGTGGTATCCCTGTTGGGAGTTGTGCCAAAAAAGGAACCCACCATTTGTCATGTCCAAGGGGCAGCTCAGTAAACAACAACATCGAAGTGAACCAAGTACAGTACTATATACTGTACTGTTATGAATAGGTAATTCAGAACCACAATGGACCTTGAAGTTCAGAGCACACAAGTGACCTGACAAAAACCACAAAACATAGGACGAGCTCTGAGACGTGGAAACTCTGCTGACCGCAATCCCTAAACCTATCAAACCACACTAGAGGTAGCCGTGGATTGCGCCTAACGCTCCCTATGCAACTCGGCACAGCCTGAGAAACTGGCTAGTCCTGAAGATAGAAAAATAAGCCTACCTTGCTTCAGAGAAATTCCCCAAAGGAAAAGGCAGCCCCCCACATATAATGACTGTGAGTTAAGATGAAAATACAAACACAGAGATGAAATAGATTTAGCAAAGTGAGGCCCGACTTACTGAATAGACCGAGGATAGGAAAGATAGCTTTGCGGTCAACACAAAAACCTACAAACAACCACGCAGAGGGGCAAAAAGACCCTCCGCACCGACTAACGGTACGGAGGTGCTCCCTCTGCGTCTCAGAGCTTCCAGCAAGCAAGCAAAACCAAAAAAGCAAGCTGGACAGAAAATATAGCAACAAAAGTAACACAAGCAGAACTTAGCTTATGCTGAGCAGACAGGCCACAGGAACGATCCAGGAGGAAGCAAGACCAATACTAGAACATTGACTGGAGGCCAGGATCAAAGCACTAGGTGGAGTTAAATAGAGCAGCACCTAACGACTTAACCTCATCACCTGAGGAAGGAAACTGTACCTCCTTTAACAAGGCAATCAGGCGGGTCAAGAAGTTGGGAAGGGGCACCCTAATGGCCAAAACAAACATTGAGGGGGCGTTCTGGTTACTACCTGTGCCTCCAAATAGTGTCCACCTATTGGGCTGCTTCTGTGAAGGAGCATACACATAGATCGCTGTTTAGCCATGGGGTGCTCCATATCCTGCTAACTATTTGAGGCGTTTAGTTGCTTCCTCGAATGGGTCGTCATGCATGTTTCTAAGGGGGCACATATTATCCACTACCTCAATGTCTTCTTATGCCTGGGCCCAAAAGATTTGCCACAGTGTGAATACACCCGGTAATCCACCTGTCAGAAGGAGAGAGCTGGAGGGAGAGCAAACACCCCAGAGCCGAGGGGTTAGATTGAGATAGGAAGAAGGCGGTGTAGCTTGCTTCATGGGTGGGGTACTCTGCTTAGTAGCAGACATTGCTACTAGGCCCGAAGTATTGCCTGGGCTAGATGCAGTTAAAAATTAGTAATTAGACAAACAGGCGGTGTAGCTTGCTTCATGGCTGGGGTACTCTGCTGACTAGCAGACACTGAAGTTTTGGAGCAGACCTCTGAATCCCAGGCCATAGTAAACAGCTCTGTGGATTCAACCATCTGTGTTACCCCAAGCCATAGTGTATGTAGTTTCTAAAGGTTAAAAGGGGGGGAGCGACCCCACCCACCTGTAAATGACGATGCCAACGTCATGTAAAACACAGCAAGGTGACTCAAAAAAGAGTCTCAATTTTTTCCAAAAATTGGGCCACAGACAGCACTTAAATGGCATCATTTCCCCAGAGTTTCTTAAAATAGTTGGTGAGGTGATTTTCAAAAATCATCGAGCTTTTAGTCTCCCCAGGATGACACAGAGGTAGAAAAGTCCTTGCGGATCCAGGATTTGTTCATCTTGATGAACGTTAGTCTGTCTACATTCTCACTGGACAGCCGCGTGCGCTTATCTGTCAGCACACCACCAGCAGCGCTGAACACATGTTCAGAGAGAATGCTGGCTGCGAGGTACGACAAGATCTCCAAGGCGTGAGTGGCGAGCTCAGGCCATTTTTCCAGATTGGAAGCCCAAAATGAGCAAGGGTCCAGTTCCAGTCATGACATCGATGTTAACTTGGAGATACTCCTGTACCATCCTCTCTAGGCGTTGGCTATGCTTCAGACTTCTTGTCTCTTGTGGCCTTGCAAAGGACGCAAAAAATTGTTGAAACGATTGGAAAAATTGCTGTTACCACCAGATACGATGTTATTGTTACGGTTTGAGTGATGACTCGACAGCCCCACGGTTGGCAAGTTAGAACTCAGAGATTCACTACGTGCACCACTGGTGTTTTGTGGAAAAGCAGATGTAAGATTCTGTAACAATCTCTACTGATACTCCTGCATGCGTGAATCCCTTTCTATGGCAGGAATTATTTCACTAAATTTACTTTTGTACCGGGAATCTAAGAGTATGGCAACCCAGTAGTTGGGATTACTTCCGATTCTGACAATCCGAGGGTCATGTTGCAGGTAGTGCAGCAAGAAAGAACTCATGTGTCTTGCGCATCCAGGAGGACCAAGTTCTTGTTGTCTTAGTGGCGGCGAGGTGAGAATCATGCTTCCTTCCTTTGCCCTCTCCCCCCATCCTCACACAACAGAAATTTGATCAAGGTCTCCCTCATCTGATGAGTCTTCCATGCCCAGCGCCAGTTGGTCCTCCACTTCTTCCTTGGCTCCTGCACCTTCCTCAACAGTTTGGCTGCTACCATGTGCCCTCGGTAATCCCTCTCCCCCACCCTCCAATGCCAGCCGCCTTGGTGCTGCCGACCGTCTGGACCTTGGAGATATTATCCCTTTCGCATACGACTCCTCCTGTTCCTCCTTCTCCTTCTCTTGTCCCACCACCTGACTCCGAATACTGTTTAAGATGTGCTCCAGCAAGTAAATGACCGGAATAGTCATGCTGATAATGGCATCGTCAGCACTAAACATCTTCATTGCTATTTCAAAACTGTGCAGAAGGGTGCATAGGTCCCTGATCTGAGACCACTCCTGCTGCGTCATTTGCCCTACCTCTGGATCTCGTTGGCCCAGGCTATACGTTATAACGTATTGCACCAGGGCTCGTCGGTGCTGCCACAGTTGCTGCAACATGTGCAGAGTTGAATTCCACCGTGTGGGCACATCGCATTTCAGCTGGTGAACTGGCAGGCCCAAAGACTTCTGTAGAGATGTATGTCATTGAGCTGCGGGATGCAAATGGCGGAAGTGAGCACACAGCGACCGTGCCCTCTGTAGAAGCCCATCTAGTCCGGGATAGTGGGATAAAAATTACTGGACAACCAGGTTCAAAACGTAAGCCGTACAAGGCACGTGTGTGACATTGCCCCGGCAAAGGGCTGCACCCAGGTTTTCAGCATTGTCGCACACGGCCTTCCTTGGCTTGAGGTTCAGTGGAGACAACCATTGATGGAACTCGGTCTCCAGAGCTGACCACAACGCCTCAGCTGTGTGACTCACATTTCCCAGACATTTCAAGGTAAACACCGCCTGATGCCGTTAAGCCCTGGTGACAGCATAGTAAGGAGGTGTGCAGGATTCGAACACTGCTCATCTCTACTTATTAGTGATAACATAGAATAATAAACAAGCCTTCACACACATTATAATCACCTAAATAATCGTGGCAAATAGCAGCAATTGGCCACCTTCTTAATAATGTCATAAGTGGGGGACTGTGGAAACAATTCATGTTGAAATACCATAATGTCATCAAGATCAACATTCATTTTTATGATGGCAAAAACAGTTACGCACATGATCAAAGTGTTTTATTGCTAATCCTTCAGTAACTTCACCTATTTACAGTATGCCGTATTTACTTACTCACTTATATAGAGCCATTATTTCCACAGCATTTTACAGACATCATCTTTGCTGTCCCCATTGGGGCTCACAATATAAAATTCACTATCAGCATGTCTTCGGAGAGTGGGAGAAACCGGAGAACCCAGAGGAAACCCACACAAACACGAGGAGAACATACAAACTCCTTGTAGATAGGATTTGAACCCAGGACCCTAGTGGATCAAAGCCACAGTACTAATACTGAGCCACCGTGCTGCCATACTGGCAAAGTAGCAATAGAGAAATGAAAGAAAAGGTTACTTATGCAAGGTTAGGAGGACTTATGCAAGAGGAGGATTATGTAGACGCATAGATAATATATGGGGAGAGAATAAATATGTAAGCAATGAACTGGAGAAAAGTTTTTGAGGAAAAGTTTTTGTAAGTGCTTAAATATGTGGTCTGAAGACACAAGGGTACAATCAAAGATTTTTTTTCCTAATTCAGGAGCCTCGTAAGAATTGGGAACTGTGGAGCCAATTATTATGACTGGTGGCTGAGAGGTGAATATTAAATGATATGTGGGCATTGACTTTGACTGCCTGTGAGTGACCCGAGTGAAAGGTTCTTCAGTGCTGTTACCGTCACTGACGTAAACGCTATGGTGACGTATCAGTGTGCGTTAAAAATTAAAGCAGAATAATATCAGTATTAACACTTTGACACAAAACTTTTTCCAGACCAGGTATGTTTCAGCGAAAGACAGTGTGGTGCAGTTTTTCTTCTACCAGCCCATTAGTCACCAGTGGAGACAAACAGATTTCTTTCCGTGCACTGTAACCTGTGGGGGAGGTGAGCAACTCAGAAACAATTTTTTTTTATTATTTGAAGCACAGAAATGATGCAATATTTTAAGAATATGTATTTCCATTTATATATGTTCCATATCCACACCCCCCAAAAAAAGTTTTAAAATCATGGAAATTTCTCATGATCCAAGAATGGTGTGAAGAATAATTTAATTTAGTCAGTGTACAGTGATTCCTTTCAGATCCCAATTTTCTCCATTTACTATTCTGGGGGGTATTTTCATCAAGAATGATTCATAAATGAAGATTGTGTTGGAACTCTTGTTGACGTCAGTAGAATTTACCGAGCCAGCTTAGTGTAAAGCACAGAAGCCGCTTGTACTAATTAGGTACTCTGTTTTAGACATGACAGAGCAACAGATGACCAGATGAATAAAACCATAAATGTCTTTGTAATGTTTGTATAGGCATTACACAGTATGTTACTTTTTCAGACTTACATTCCATAACAGCATACTACTATAGTTCTCTTATTTCACTGATAAACATATGGATTTGCTCAGGACAGACATGAAGAAATTCTGAGCCCCATATATACAAGTAGTCTGTCAGCCACCGCCCTCCACACCCCATTATGTTCAGGTCTACAAGACAGGTAGGAGATACATCAGTGCACTTCGAAAAGGAGAGGGCCGCATGCATGAAATTCTGAGTCTGATTTCTTTGGGTTAAAATGTTTTTCCCATGAACAAAAGTACATTTGAGTCAATAGATCTTGGTATAAAAGTAAGTTCTACATTTAGATGTGTTAATAAAATGTTCCTGTGCTGAGATAATGTTATAAATGTGCCCCTGCTATCTACCATATAATGGCTGGAATCTGGTCGGCTTACCGCAGCTCCTTGCCACGGGAGGAAACAAAAGGGAGTATACAGACGGGACAGCATGGGATTACAGCTGATTCTTTCTGTGAGGTAAAACATTGCCTTGGCTGCTTTAAAACAGTGTTTCTGAGGACATTTCTTATGGGCAATGGCTTTCAGTATACACTCTACCTAGAGTTAAAGTGATGCGGGAAATAAAGCGCATTTCAATTAAAGGATCTTGGAATAAAAATAAGTTCCATAATTGAGATGTGGAATTTGTTTTTTTGAGGTAAAACATTTCTTTCTGTGAAGTAGAAAATGTCTCTGCCAGTTTTCAAACAGGCAGGGAGATGTTTTACCCCACAGAAAGAATCAGCTGTGATCCCCTGCTGTTCTGTCTTTATAATCTTCTGCTTTCTCTCCTGGTCAAGAGTTGTGCCAACAGTGTTACCACATGTTCACACAGCCATTACACAGTATACGGCAGGGGCACATTTATAATATTATCTCAGCACATGAACATTTTTAACATTGTTTTAATTTGAAGATCTATTGACTGAGTGTTACCCCAAAAATCCAACAATATATTAGCTAGATAATAATTTTTTTACCATAGCCCATTTGGTTTCCTCTATGTCATAGACATTCAAAGGGACATATCTAAAAGATTCAAAAGGCCCAGAATAAAGAAAAATTCCATTAACTCCATGAGTCCACGCACTGCCCCCTCATACCTTGCACTGAGCATACATCCGTAGGGTTGATTTACTAAGCAAAATGTGTCAAATTATCAGAGCGTATTGCACCAAAAAACACTGATGCACAAGCCTTGCACAAGATTTGTCATGTGCTTTAGACATTTTTTACTCCTCGCTCGAGAGTTCTTCAAAGTTTCTAGAAATGTGAATGTGGCTAAATGAAGTCCTAAAATGCAGCAAAATTATAAATAATTTGTGCCAGAAAATGTGCCAAATTGTATTATAAATGATGCAATCATTAAATTCTTATTAACAATAAATATAAATAATATGTGCCAAATTGTCTAAAAAAAATTATGTGTCTCAAAATTCGGGTGTAAAGTGAGCCAGCCAAGTTGTTTCATTAGATGGAGAGTTGTCTAATAAGTCAAGTAAGTTGTGCCAGAATCACAAAATGTGCCATTATTGCTCCAGAATAATAGCACAAAATACTGGTCTAAAGTAGGGCTGGACAATTAATTTTCCCAAAGGTTCCTCATGAAATACTGTGACTGTTGTGTAGGGCTGAACCAACCGCCTGAACTTAATTCTGCTCCTAATTATTGTTTTATATTAGTTTTTATTAATTAATATTCAGCATAATTAAGATTCTTGACTAGTTATTACTGCTAATAGGTGTCACAATAGGGTTTATTATAACATGTACAGTATTTTTAACTGTAGATGTAAATCTAAACCATATAATTTCCTGCTTTTTATAAAGTTTATATATATATATATACAGATTTGCGCTGAAAATAGCCGGTAAAAATCCACCTGCTCTAGACTTTGATATAGAAGCAAATAGGCTTACAAAAAATTTTTGGGAAAAAGGATATAGTGAGGAAGGGTTGGAAATTTCAAAAGGTATTGCTTCGACAAAATCCCGACAGGAGCTCATTAATCCTATTTTTAAACCAAGGGATACAATGGAGTCTATCCCCATAATAACGCAGTATAATGCCAATTCAAACATTCTCTGCAAAATAGTAAAAAAACACTGGCATATACTTAAAGACGATAAAATCCTAGGGGATAAAATTACCATCCACCCCCGTTTTGTATACAAAAAAGCCTGTAATTTGGGTAATCTTATTGCCCCTACTGTCCAGAATAAGCCTCCTTCCACACAACCTACTTTTTTTCAGAATATACTAAAAGGCTTTTTTTCCATGCCACAAGTGTAGCATGTGCAAACAGACCACAATGCACAAACAAATAAATATTGAAAAAGGGGACAAAAAGTTTGCAGTCAAAGATTTTATTACGTGCTCTACACTAAGGGTGATATATACTATAAAATGCCCATGAAAAAAAACTTATGTGGAGAGGACAAAACGGCCCTTGAGAGTGAGAATTAACAAACACATCCATAACATTAAGAATAAATTTCTGGGCCACCCACTCTCTAAGCACTTTATAGAACACCACAGTGGACTAGTACAGCACATGGAAATAGCAGGTATTGCAATAGTATATCACCAACGGTGAGGAGGCAATTATATCAAAGCCATGGCTAGAGCAGAGACAAAATGGATCTTTATATTGGACACCGTTGCACCTGGAGGACTCAATAATGGAGTTGACCTTTTTGGCTTTCAATAATCAATCTAATTGTTGGAGGAGATATAAGGACTGTTAATTGGGGTAAGGACCATCCCTGAGGAAGGAGACAGACGTCTCCAACACGTGTTGGTTATTGGTCCTTACCACGACCTGTAGACATCTTCCAATCACAATAGCGGTCACATGACTCACTACGTCACACAGGTCCTAGAGACGAGACACGCTCACCGCTCGCACCACACGCGGCGTTTGTTCACCTGGATTCCGCTTTCTATCTCAAGTCTTGGAAGGAATGGCTGCCACTGGCCGGGGCAGCTATTCGCTGTAATCCTAAGGATCTTATTCACTCCTATTCATCCCGCCGTTGATCAGCAGGAACTTGGTACACTATCTGGCTTTTGCACCAGGGGTAAGAATTCACTTATTTATCCCAAACCAAATGCAACGTACTTTTATTGCTGGTGCAGTATATGTCAGTATATGAGAAATGTCTGTGGGCTTCTTTGTGTTCAAAGCATTAGCCAATCGTATCTTCTCTAAGACCCACTAAAAGCCATTGAGTGTGGCTCTCTCTGTGGATTTTTACCGGCTATTTTCAGCGCGAATCTGCATATATATATACGTTTTCATTTTATACAACTTGGTGTGGTAATTGTTTGATTGGCAGCAGAATATTTGGCTGTTTGACACTTTGCGCCACTTTTTTTTTTTTTACACATTTTCACTTTTTTATAAAGCTTATATACAGCAGTAAATCATACTGCTCCTGTTTTTCGATCCTTATATTTTGAACGGCATACGCACAGGCTCAATAACGGAAGAGGGAACTGATGGCTCTCTGTTCCATCATTGTCTTCACCAGTATCTTCATCCCGAGGATGCAGATATCACAGAAAGTGAGACGATGGAGAGAGGGTGGCCGCGTGGTGCGTGATGCCACTGCATAAAACAAACAGCATCACATGCGGCCAGTGGGCCACACTTTGCCCAGGTCTGGTCTAAAGTAGGTTAACTCAAAGGTGGTGTAAGAAAGAGAAGTGTCTAGGAAGAAACATCAAATCTAAAAAACAGCTGGAGCCACAACTTCTGCTCTCGTAGTCTCTTTTTAAGCAATCAGTAAAAACAAATCTCTACCAGTTTATTACTTTTGCCTAGAATATTCTTTTAACTGTGGTCAGCCCTGAAGTTAAAGAGTTTGGAGAAAGGTTAGCATTTAGCAGATGCAATAGAAAGGAAGCATGATAGGGTTAAATGCAGTGTTGCAATAAACAAAATCTGCAGGAATCCAGACTGCATTAGGCCTAAATATGATAAGTTACATTTTTTTCTTACATCATTTTAATAAAATATTACAAAAATGAAGGGGAACTGGGGACACATTTACATGAGTCTTCAAAGCAAAACCTCCATCAAACAGATTAAGCTGGAATCCTATTTAAGTCACAAAGAATAGCTGCACGTCAACAGTAAAATAAGTCTTACAACTAGTCAAACACTCCATTTATACAATACAGGCCTCTTTTCTCACTAGTCTGGAGTGGAATTCCACTGTAGAGAAATTCTGTCTGCTGAGTACAGGAAACACATGGTCATGTCATTATAACAGCTTGTGCATGACAGCCAGGCGGACTGCGCGGGCCTCGGCTGTGATCAGCTCTAGTCGCAGAGCACCATGGGATTTGTAGTTGTAGTTCTACTTCAGAAACTGGTGAATGAATATAAATTATAGTGTGAATTAGCAATGTGTGTACTTGTAAGAAATCTGTGGGGTAATCTGTGACCGCCCAAGGGACTACATCCGCCTAAGGCATCTAGTAAGTCATGATAAAAGCTTCACCTCTTCCTCTCTATTGTGCTTCCAGGATATCAGCTGAACTCTGCAGAATGTATTGACATCAGATTTAATCGGACAGTTCCCGATCATTATTGCCATTACTACCCAGAAAACAAGAAACCTAAACCTAAACTAAAGGAATGTAACATGGATCCGTGTCCATCCAGGTCGGTAAAACTATGTGTAGTGCGTAAAACTTTCCATAATGTGTGATGTGGTTGATTAGATGTCCTGTCCTATCAGGATGTATGCAGCCTGTCACTGTGCCGGAATTCTAGAACATGTGGAGGAAGTAGAGCCTGACATGAAAGCAGTGGAGGAAACACTCCAGAATATTGCCACCTCCTGCCCCATTTCTTTAATTCCATGCTACACGCACCTCGGCCTTTACTTCTGACACATATGTGGTTAGCCTGAGGAAGTGCAAGGCATAAATCGTTCTTACATGAAACTTCTGAAGTAAGACCACCCCTGTCTTAGCATTATTGTCTGTAGGGAAACATGCATGGCTGTGCTTAGTCAAACCAAATTATAATCCCATTCATTAGAATTTTTGCTGTATTTGGCTTTATTTGGGCAATCATCAGATGTCCAGACTGACTGCTGTTTCCTCTCAAGGAGGAGAACATCAAATCCCTTGTCAATGCAGCTCTTACAGAACAGAACTTCAAGCCCCATCAATCTTTTGCAGCCATGGCTCAGGGTTCTCCCTGTCGTGTGTCAGACCCTCCACCCATTTAGTGACTTTACTGAATCCATAACTTCCTGTCCGATCTCAGAAGAAGCGTGCATCAGATGGGAGAGGCCGCATAACAGAGAACTGTAGATGAAGAAAAATTATGATCAAAGACTCTTTGCTTATATTTTCAAGACTTTTAATTATGTTTTAATCTTCCATCCAATTTGAAAATCTTTAGACATCATATCAGCTCTGAACTTCATGATAAATTACGTAGTTCAGGAACAGAATGTGTTATTTTTTCTAAAAATGCTCAGATTTACTAGCCATTGACTGAGGAAAATGTCACAAGAGATATAATTCAGTGCTGTTCAATGGTCATCTGAGGCAGATGCTACGGAAAAGAGGGATCATTTGTGTTGAAATTCTTTCTTGATGCTGGGAGTAATGCCATTGCCAGAGCATTTAGTTGACAGCTCAAGTATATGGTTGGCAGATTTTCTCAGATCATTCACATTGTCATTGATGGTGTCTGTTACTTGCTCACATCTATAATTCCTATACAGGTGAAGTCCCCCTACATGCTCATAGAAAGATTAAGGCTGTTAAAGAGCGTTAAACATTTATGATATATCCACAGAATCTACCACAAATGTTTGATACTTCTTGTACAGACGTCCACCGACTCCATCCCTCCTGTTCAGGAAGCATGTACAAAATCAGCCGAGCAAGCATGCAACTCATATAGAAGTGAATGCAGCGAGGCTGGAGTGAGTCAGGCCAACTCTATTCTGGAGATTGGTGCAGGCCCTGTGGATATGCCATAAAGGACTACTGTATCATTTTAAAAGTGCAAAGAAACACTCCATGAAAATGTTTAATTTTGATCCCATTTAAGTGCATGTGACGCACACAGTGCAGGTGTCAATATACTTACTGATTGGCTTTGCTTTTTAATATATACTTTATATATATATATATATATATATATATATATATCTATATATATAATTGTCTAAGGGTTTTTCTGTCTGTCTGTCCTGGAAATCCCACGTCTCTGATTGGTCGAGGCCGCCAGGCCTCGACCAATCAGCAACGGGCACAGCGACGATGATGTCATAAAGGACGTAGAAATCCCACGTTTCTGATTCAGTGACTGGCACAGTATCGACGTAGATGTCATAATGGTTGCCATGGCGACGATGATGTCATAAAGGTTGCCTCGACCAATCAGCGACGGGCACAGTCTGCCGCGAATTCTGGAATCATCATTGTCCATATACTACAGGGACATGCATATTCTAGAATACCCGATTCTAGGCCTCGACCAATCAGCGACGGGCACAGCGATGATGATGTCATAAAGGACGTAGACATCCCGCGTCTCTGATTGGTCGAGGCCGCCAGGCCTCGACCAATCAGCAACGGGCACAGCGACGATGATGTCATAAAGGACGTAGAAATCCCACATTTCTGATTCAGCGACGGGCACAGTATCGATGTAGATGTCATAATGGTTGCCATGGCGACGATGATGTCATAAAGGTTGCCTCGACCAATCAGCGACGCGCACAGTCTGCCGCAAATTCTGGAATCATCATTGTCCATATACTACGGGGACATGCATATTCTAGAATACCCGATGCGTTAGAATCGGGCCACAATCTAGTATATATATAATTGTCTAAGGGTTTTTTCCGTCTGTCTGTCTGTCTGTCTATCTGTCCTGGAAATCCCGCGTCTCTGATTGGTCGAGGCCGCCAGGCCTCGACCAATCAGCGACGGGCACAGTATCGACGTAGATGTCATAATGGTTGCCATGGCGACGATGATGTCATAAAGGTTGCCTCGACCAATCAGCGACGGCACAGTCTGCCGCGAATTCTGGAATCATCATTGTCCATATACTACGGGGACATGCATATTCTAGAATACCCAATGCGTTAGAATCGGGCCACAATCTAGTCTATATATATAATTGTCTAAGGGTTTTTCCGTCTGTCTGTCTGTCTGTCTGTCTGTCCTGGAAATCCCGGCTCTCTGATTGGTCGAGGCCGCCAGGCCTCGACAAATCAGAGACCGGCACAGCATCGACATAGAAATCCCGCGTCTCTGATTGGTCGAGGCCGCCAGGCCTCGACCAATCAGCAACGGGCACAGCGACGATGATGTCATAAAGGACGTATACATCCCGTGTCTCTGATTGACACTTCTATATTGATCAGTCCTCCTGACACTTCTATATTGATCAGTCCTCCTGACACTTCTATATTGATCAGTCCTCCTGATACCTCTATATTGATCAGTCCTCCTGACACTTCTATATTGATCAGTCCTCCTGATACCTCTATATTGATCAGTCCTCCTGACACTTCTATATTGATCAGTCCTCCTGATACGTCTATATCGATCAGTCCTCCTGACACTTCTATATTGATCAGTCCTCCTGATACCTCTATATTGATCAGTCCTCCTGACACTTCTATATTGATCAGTCCTCCTGATACCTCTATATTGATCAGTCCTCCTGACACTTCTATATTGATCAGTCCTCCTGACACTTCTATATTGAACAGTCCTCCTGACACTTCTGTATTGATCAGTCCTCCTGACACTTCTATATTGATCAGTCCTCCTGACACTTCTGTATTGATCAGTCCTCCTGACACTTCTGTATTGATCAGTCCTCCTGACTCTTCTATATTGATCAGTCCTCCTGACACTTCTATATTGATCAGTCCTCCTGATACCTCTATATTGATCAGTCCTCCTGACACTTCTATATTGATCAGTCCTCCTGACACTTCTATATTGATCAGTCCTCCTGACACTTCTATATTGATCAGTCCTCCTGATACTTCTATATTGATCAGTCCTCCTGACACCTCTATATTGATCAGTCCTCCTGACACTTCTATATTGATCAGTCCTCCTGACACTTCTGTATTGATCAGTCCTCCTGACACTTCTATATTGTTCAGTCCTCCTGATACCTCTATATTGATCAGTCCTCCTGACACTTCTATATTGATCAGTCCTCCTGACACTTCTATATTGATCAGTCCTCCTGACACCTCTATATTGATCAGTCCTCCTGACACTTCTATATTGATCAGTCCTCCTGATACCTCTATATTGATCAGTCCTCCTGACACTTCTATATTGATCAGTCCTCCTGACACTTCTATATTGTTCAGTCCTCCTGATACCTCTATATTGATCAGTCCTCCTGACACTTCTATATTGATCAGTCCTCCTGACACTTCTATATTGATCAGTCCTCCTGACACTTCTATATTGATCAGTCCTCCTGACACTTCTATATTGATCAGTCCTCCTGACACCTCTATATTGATCAGTCCTCCTGACACTTCTGTATTGATCAGTCCTCCTGACTCTTCTATATTGATCAGTCCTCCTGATACCTCTATATTGATCAGTCCTCCTGACACTTCTATATTGATCAGTCCTCCTGATACCTCTATATTGATCAGTCCTCCTGACACTTCTATGTTGATCAGTCCTCCTGACACCTCTATATTGATCAGTCCTCCTGACACTTCTATATTGATCAGTCCTCCTGACACTTCTATGTTGATCAGTCCTCCTGATATCTCTATATTGATCAGTCCTCCTGACACTTCTATATTGATCAGTCCTCCTGACACTTCTATATTGATCAGTCCTCCTGATACCTCTATATTGATCAGTCCTCCTGACACTTCTATATTGATCAGTCCTCCACTTCTATATTGATCAGTCCTCCTGACACTTCTGTATTGATCATTCCTCCTGACACTTCTATATTGATCAGTCCTCCTGATACCTCTATATTGATCAGTCCTCCTGATACCTCTATATTGATCAGTCCTCCTGACACCTCTATATTGATCAGTCCTTCTGACACTTCTATATTGATCAGTCCTCCTGACACTTCTATATTGATCAGTCCTCCTGACACTTCTATATTGATCAGTCCTCCTGACACTTCTATATTGATCAGTCCTCCTGACACTTCTATATTGATCAGTCCTCCTGACACTTCTGTATTGATCAGTCCTCCTGACACTTCTGTATTGATCAGTCCTCCTGACACCTCTATATTGATCAGTCCTCCTGACACTTCTATATTGATCAGTCCTCCTGATACCTCTATATTGATCAGTCCTCCTGACACTTCTATATTGATCAGTCCTCCTGACACTTCTGTATTGATCAGTCCTCCTGACACTTCTATATTGATCAGTCCTCCTGACACTTCTGTATTGATCAGTCCTCCTGACATTCTATATTGATCAGTCCTCCTGACACTTCTATATTGATCAGTCCTCCTGATACCTCTATATTGATCAGTCCTCCTGACACTTCTATATTGATCAGTCCTCCTGACACTTCTATATTGATCAGTCCTCCTGATACCTCTATATTGATCAGTCCTCCTGACACTTCTGCATTGATCAGTCCTTCTGACACTTCTATATTGATCAGTCCTCCTGACACTTCTATATTGATCAGTCCTCCTGACACTTCTATATTGATCAGTCCTCCTGATACCTCTATATTGATCAGTCCTCCTGATACCTCTATATTGATCAGTCCTCCTGATACCTCTATATTGATCAGTCCTCCTGATACCTCTACATTGATCAGTCCTCCTGACACTTCTATATTGATCAGTCCTCCTGACACTTCTATATTGATCAGTCCTCCTGATACCTCTATATTGATCAGTCCTCCTGACACTTCTATATTGATCAGTCCTCCTGACACTTCTGCATTGATCAGTCCTCCTGACACTTCTATATTGATCAGTCCTCCTGACACTTCTATATTGATCAGTCCTCCTGATACCTCTATATTGATCAGTCCTCCTGACTCTTCTATATTGATCAGTCCTCCTGATACCTCTATATTGATCAGTCCTCCTGATACCTCTATATTGATCAGTCCTCCTGATACCTCTATATTGATCAGTCCTCCTGACTCTTTTATATTGATCAGTCCTCCTGACACTTCTGTATTGATCAGTCCTCCTGATACCTCTATATTGATCAGTCCTCCTGACACTTCTGTATTGCTCAGTCCTCCTGACACTTCTATATTGATCAGTCCTCCTGATCTATATATATAATTGTCTAAGGGTTTTTCCGTATGTCTGTCTATCCGTCTGTCCAGGAAATCCCGCGTCTCTGATTGGCGGCCTCGACCAATCAGACGCGCACAACGACGATGATGTCATAATGGTTGCCATGGCGACGATGATGTCATAAAGGTCGCACAACAGACAACCATACACAAATATGCACAAATCATCATTGGCCATATACTACGGGGACATGTATATTCTAGAATACCCGATGCGTTAGAATCGGGCCACGACCAATCAGCAACGGGCACAGCGACGATGATGTCATAAAGGACGTAGACATCCCGCGTCTCTGATTGGTCGAGACCGCCAGGCCTCGACCAATCAGCAACGGGCACAGCGACGATGATGTCACAATGGTTGCCATGGCGACGATGATGTCATAAAGGTTGCCTCGACCAATCAGCGACGGGCACAGTCTGCCGCGAATTCTGGAATCATCATTGTCCATATATTACAGGGACATGCATATTCTAGAATACCCGATGCGTTAGAATCGGGCCACGACCAATCAGCAACGGGCACAGCGACGATGATGTCATAATGGTTGCCATGGCGACGATGATGTCAAAGGCATAGTCTGCCGCGGATTCTGGAATCATCATTGTCCATATACTACGGCAGTGTTCCCCAACTCTGGTCCTCAAGAGCCACCAACAGGTCGTGTTTTCAAGATTTCCTTAGTATTGCACAGGTGATGGAATTATTGCCTGTGCAGGTGATGCAATTATCACCTGTGCAATACTAAGGAAATCCTGAAAACATGACCTGTTGGTGGCTCTTGAGGACCGGAGTTGGGGAACACTGTACTACGGGGACATGCATATTCTAGGATACCCGATGCGTTAGAGTCGGGCCACAATCTAGTATCTATATATATAATTGTCTAAGGGTTTTTCCATCTGTCTGTCTGTCTGTCTGTCTGTCTGTCCTGGAAATCCCTGCTCTCTGATTGGTCGAGGCCACCAGGCCTCGACCAATCAGAGACCGGCACAGCATCGACGTAGAAATCCCGCGTCTCTGATTGGTCGAGGCCGCCAGGCCTCGACCAATCAGCAACAGGCACAGCGACGATGATGTCATAATGGTTGCCATGGCGACGATGATCTCATAAAGGTTGCCTCGACCAATCAGCGACGGGCACAGTCTGCCGCAAATTCTGGAATCATCATTGTCCATATATTACAGGGACATGCATATTCTAGAATACCCGATGCGTTAGAATCGGGCCACAATCTAGTATATATATATATATATATATGCAAAAATGGAAGCATCACATCCAAAATAGTGAAAAAATAATTATCCTTTATTCACAAACATCAGCTTTGTTTCATCTCTCTCTATGGAGTCTTTCTCAAACTTGGCTCCATAGATGGAGCTGAAACATAGCTGGTGTTTGCGAATAAAGAATCCTCTACGTGTTCACTATTTTGGATGTGCTGACTCTTTTTTTTAGTTTCTATACTTTGACAGGAAATTTTGCCATTTTCCTTGGGGGAGTCTTGCACCCATTTAGGCAGTGCTGCTATCTGAATATACTGTATATATTGCAATATGCCCTTTGGTTCCACCTCTATAACTAAATAATAATAAAAGCTGAGTATACTGGTTATTAAATGTTCCACTTATTAGCTTGGTAGTCTGGAGTTCCAAATCTTTTACAGCAGTCGAAACCTTCTGCAAAAGAAAAAGCCCCTGAGATACTACATCTCTTTGAGCTCCAGTGAGATGATAATGGGATGAGTTGATTACCTTTAGCGTTTTCCTGTTTCTCTTGTCTCTACCTTTTCAGAACATGTTTTTTTTCTTTTGTTGGATGGAGTTCTGGTATGTTATGTTACTTTTCCAGTTCTGTCCTCTCTCCAGGTACTCAATACTTGTTTAAAAAATGTCCTCCACATCCTTTTTCAGATATTGTAGAAACACAAGACAGAGATTGGGAACTGGATCTCATTTTCTTAGTCATATAATGCCAATGAGATACATTGTTTGATTGATAAGGCACCAAAGTCTGTGGACATGATATAAATGTCTACAGTAGGAATATTTCTTTAATTAATTTACAGAAGCACACCATCAAAAACATTTAACTTTCGGTCCTGTGTTAGTTTATGTGGTGCATTAAGCGTATCTGGTATATTAATATACTTACTGATCGTCTCCGTCTCTAAGAGGTTGTTTTTGAATATAAAGCCTGTGAAACTCACATTGAGAATGTATATAACTTGAAATTGAGAAAGTGACTCTGGTCCACACAGAAAATGTTGTGTTATCTTGCTAGTCTTTTTGGCAGTCATGTGCTTCAGAAGAATACCAGAATAGTGTTTATAAAGAGACAAAGAGGTGAACAGTAGGTATATTAAGACATGCACTGTTTACTGCACAACACATACACCTAAATGGATTTCTCCTAGTATGTAATAAAATGGGCACCATCACATAATTAAAACAGCAACCCAAGTCACATGTCAGGACTGTCGAGCTACAGTCTAAAGAAACACAGTTCCTGAGATCTGAGTCTCAATGACAGGCAGCTGTATTGTAAGCACACATACTGGTGAGCTGCACAGAGAAGGGCTGTGATATGAGAAAGCATAAATCTTTTCTTTGGCTGACTGAGCAAATAGGATTTTTTTTCTCCAGCCTCAATTCTTCTATCACAGGTCCCCGAGGAGACGTTTATTTTCTTCTCCTGTCCTAGCCCTTCTCTACTTAGCTCACTGCTGTTTTTTTACAATACAGCTTCACTGTCAGTTGATACAAAGATCTTTGGAGTAACCTAGTCTAAATGGCTTGGTTCTTTTGCATCTGGCATTGTTTTTCTTTTGTTCCTGTGACTCTCTCTTCATAAACTTTGGCCCTCTATTCACTGTATGTCAATCTTGTCTTGCTAGCCATGGAGTCATGATCCTCAAGAAGGTTCCCACATAAAACAGTTATGGATAGCGCTAAGTTGGCTAAGAAAACTAGATTTACACACGGGAAAAAGAAGGCCATATCTCGGCAATTGAGAAGAGCACGAACGAAATAAAAACGTCATATTTAAGAGAACATCGGCATTTTCAGTAGGCTAAAAAGATACTTATTTACGGCAAATCACATGTCCTCCTTAAATTGGCGTAAAAAATACAAATATTCATTATATATTCAAATACAAATATTCATTCATATACATTACAATAAAAAACAAACAAGAAAAATAGTAATATCACAAGTATTTGTGCATATGTAAACAATGACAGTGACATAATGTTTGCAACCCCTTTACTATGTGAATTTGCAATCGTCCCAAAACTAATCATATATTCTTATATGTTGTTCTGCTTTCTAATTGACTATAAGAAAAGTGTGCATATCTGAGAAATGTAATTATGAGCCTTTCTGGAAGGACTGGAGTAAGTGAATATTGAGTGTAGCACTGGGAAAAATGTATTGGCACAGATAAATCATACATGATAAATAACCCAGTCAAACAGCCACGCCACTATCACATCCATCGTGCTCCAGATCATTTCCTGTTTCTTCCTATTTCTGGCTGTGCTGAAATATTGTATATTCTCCTGAATTAGAAATATATCTTTAAACTATTCAAAACGGACCTATTATGTGAAAAGTTAAAGTTGTTATATCCATAAAATAATATAACTCTGCCAACAGCAAGTCAAAAAATGTAGTGATCGCACTGGCAGCAAGTTAATTTTGTGGCGCCAGCTCTGAATCCATAAGGGACATAAAAAGGCTGACGGCTCCAAAAGTTTGACTCAGTGTTAAATCGTGGGTAAGAATCTTGTAGGAACAAAAACACAGTATCACTTTGTAGACATCAAAAGCAACATTGTCATAGGATGTGATAAGATCAAAGCAGAATGCCTCCCACACATGGCCCATAGGAAAACATGATGTGGGTAATATTGTGGCTTGAGTTGTAAGCATACTTGGTCATGGCTCTCTTCTCCTTATAGATTGTGTTTTCTGAATGAATATAGTTGAGACCTGTATTAAAGTTAGAGTAGTTAATGGAATACCCTACCGCAAGAGGTGAATGTGAAAAAGTGCTAGATTATGGCAGTTGCCACAAAGGATTATTATTTGTCTGTGAATAATAAATATATAATTGATTCAAGGATATCAATAAAATACTGATTTCTTGAGAAACTAAGTGCATCATCTTTCAATTCCATGGCTTTATGTATCAGGACATCTATATATATAATTGTCTAATGTCCACTTCCATCTGCAACGGAAATCCCGCGTCGCTGATTGGTCGCGCCCGGCCGGCCGCTACTAATCAGCAATGTTGGGGTGGGATTTAAACACTGTTTCACTTTTTACTGAATAGGCAGCATCAATATTAAAAAGATAGAATATTAAAAAATCGTCATATTCTCACCTTCCGGCATCCCGGCAGCTTTTCCTGCTCCTTGCGATGCTCCGGTCCCAGTAATGCTTGGCGGTAATGACCCCAGATGACATAGCGGTCTCGCGAGACCGCTACATCATCATCATGGGTTATTGTCGCAAAGCAACACTGGGAACGGACCTGGCAGGAGCATCGCTAAAGGCCTGGGCTGGATCCAGGGGCCGCCGGATGGTGAGTATATAACTATTTTTTATTTTAATTATTTTTTTAACAGAGATATGGTGCCCACACTGCTATATACTATGTGGCTGTGTTATATACTATGTGGGCTGTGTTATATACTACGTGGGATGTGCTATATACTATGTGGGCTGTGCTATATACTGCGTAGGCTGTGCTATATACTATGTGGGATGTTATATACTACGTGGGCTGTGTTATATACTATGTGGGCTGTGCTATATACAACATGGCTGTGAAATATACTACATGGCTGTGCAATATACTACGTGGCTGTGCTATATACTACGTGGCTGTGTTATATACTATGTGGCTGTGCTATATACTATGTAGCTGTGCTTTTCACTATGTGGGCTGTGTTATATTCTACTTGGGCTATTATATACTATGTGCCTGTGCTATATACTACGTGGCTGTTATATACTACATGGCTGTGCTATATACTTCATGGCTGTTCTATATACTACGTGGACTGTGTTATATGCTATGTGGGCTGTGCAATATACTACGTGGCTGTATTATATACTATGTGGCTGTGTTATATGCTATGTGGCTGTGCTATATACTACGTGGCTGTGTTACATACTATGTGGCTGTGCTATCTACTACATGGGCTGTGTTATATGCTACTTGGGCTGTTGTATACTACGTGGCTGTGCTATATACTACATGGCTGTGCTATGTACTACATGGCTGTGCTATATACTACGTGGGCTGTGTTATATGCTATGTGGGCTGTGCAATATACTACGTGGCTGTGTTATATACTATGTGGCTGTGTTACATGTTACGTGGCTGTGCTATATGCTATGTGGGCTGTGTAATATATTATGTGGGCTGTGTTATATGCTACGTGGCTGTTGTTGTGAATTCTGTTGTTGAACTCCCTCCTGTGGTTGTGAATGGTACTTCGGTGAGTTCTGTCCATGGACTCCCTCTGGTGGCTGTGAGTGAAGCTGCTGCTTCTGAGGTTCCTTACACAGGTGACGTGGTTTATCCTTTGGTTTGCTGCTCTATTTAACTCCACTCAGATCGTTACTCCAAGCCAGCTGTCAATGTTCCTGCATTGGTTCAGTTCGCTCTTGGATCTTTCTGGTGACCTGTCTTCTCCAGCAGAAGCTAAGTTCCTGATAGTTATTATTTGTTCATTGTTTCCTTGTCCAGCTGGTTATCATGATTTTGTCTTGCTAGCTGGAAGCTCTGGGATGCAGAGTGGCACCTCCGCACCGTGAGTCGGTGCGGAGGTCTTTTTGCACACTCTGCGTGGTCTTTTGTAGTTTTTGTGCTGACCGCAAAGATACCTTTCCTATCCTCTGTCTGTTTAGTAAGTCTGGCCTCCCTTTGCTGAAACCTGTTTCATTTCTGCGTTTGTGACTTTCATCTTTACTCACAGTCAATATATGTGGGGGGCTGCCTTTTCCTTTGGGGAATTTCTCTGAGGCAAGGTAGGCTATATTTTCTATCTCTAGGGCTAGCTAGCTCTTAGGCTGTGAAGAGGCGTCTAGGGAGTGTCATGAACGCTTCACGGCTATTTCTAGTTGTTGTGATAGGATTAGGGCTTGCGGTCAGCAGAGCTCCCACATCCCAGAGCTTGTCCTGTGTGAGTTTAACTATCAGGTCGTGCCGGGTGCTCCTAACCACCAGGTCCATAACAGTACAGCTGGCCCAAAGTATTAATGCATCTCAATAGAGGGATAAGAGAAGTTCTGAGACCATTTTTTTTTCATTGCACTGTGTTTTGTCTTTCTTTTCCCCTAAACCTTTGGGTGGTTCAGGACACAGGTGTAGATATGGACATTCAAGGTCTGTCCTCTTGTGTGGATCATCTCACTGCAAGGGTACAAAACATTCAAGATTTTGTGGTTCAGAATCCTATGTTAGAGCCTAGAATTCCTATTCCTGATTTATTTTCTGGGGATAGATCTAAGTTCTTGAATTTCAAAAATAATTGTAAACTGTTTCTAGCTTTGAAACCCCGCTCCTCTGGTGACCCCGTTCAACAAGTAAAAATCATTATTTCTTTGTTGCGTGGTGACCCTCAAGAATGGGCATTTTCCCTTGCGCCAGGAGATCCTGCATTGCGTGATGTTGATGCGTTTTTTCTGGCGCTTGGATTGCTTTATGATGAAACAAATTCAGTGGATCAGGCAGAGAAAATCTTGCTGGCTTTGTGTCAGGGTCAGGATGAAGCGGATGTGTACTGTCAGAAGTTTAGAAAGTGGTCTGTGCTTACTCAGTGGAATGAGTGTGCCCTGGCAGCAATTTTCAGAAAGGGTCTTTCTGAAGCCCTTAAGGATGTCATGGTGGGATTTCCCACGCCTGCTGGTCTGAATGAGTCTATGTCCTTGGCCATTCAGATCGATCGGCGCTTGCGTGAGCGCAAAGCTGTGCACCATCTGGCGGTATTCTCTGAGCATAGGCCTGAGCCTATGCAGTGTGATAGGACTTTGACCAGAGCTGAACGGCAAGAACACAGACGTCAGAATGGGCTGTGTTTTTACTGTGGTGAATCCACTCATGCTATCTCCGATTGTCCTAAGCGCACTAAGCGGTTCGCTAGGTCTGCCACCATTGGTACGGTACAGTCTAAATTTCTTTTGTCCGTTACTCTGATTTGCTCTCTGTCGTCCTATTCTGTTATGGCATTTGTGGATTCAGGCGCTGCCCTGAATTTGATGGACTTGGAGTTTGCCAGGCGCTGTGTTTTTTTCTTGGAGCCCTTGCAGTATCCTATTCCATTGAGAGGAATTGATGCTACGCGTTTGGCCAAGAATAAGCCTCAGTACTGGACTCAATTGACCATGTGCATGGCTCCTGCACATCAGGAGGATATTCGCTTTTTGGTGTTGCATAATCTGCATGATGTGGTCGTTTTGGGGTTGCCATGGCTACAGGTCCATAATCCAGTGTTGGATTGGAAATCTATGTCTGTGTCCGGCTGGGGTTGTCAGGGGGTACATGGTGATGTTCCATTGTTGTCAATTTCGCCTTCCACTCCTTCTGAAGTCCCTGAGTTTTTGTCAGATTACCGGGATGTATTTAAAGAGCCCAAATCTGGTGCCCTACCTCCTCATAGGGATTGCGATTGTGCTATTAATTTGATTCCTGGTAGTAAGTTTCCTAAGGGCCGTCTGTTTAATTTATCTGTGCCAGAGCACGCCGCTATGCGGAGTTATGTAAAGGAATCCTTGGAGAAGGGTCATATTCGCCCGTCGTCGTCACCATTGGGAGCAGGGTTCTTTTTTGTGGCTAAGAAGGATGGCTCTTTGAGACCTTGTATTGATTACCGCCTTCTTAATAAGATCACAGTCAAATTTCAGTATCCTTTGCCGCTGCTGTCTGATTTGTTTGCTCGGATTAAGGGGGCTAGTTGGTTCACCAAGATAGATCTTCGAGGGGCGTATAATCTTGTGCGAATTAAACAGGGCGATGAATGGAAAACAGCATTTAATACGCCCGAGGGCCATTTTGAGTACCTGGTTATGCCATTTGGGCTTTCTAATGCTCCATTTGTGTTTCAGTCCTTTATGCATGACATCTTCCGCGAGTACCTGGATAGATTCATGATTGTATATTTGGATGACATTTTGGTCTTTTCGGATGATTGGGAGTCTCATGTAATGCAGGTCAGAATGGTGTTCCAGGTCCTTCGTGCGAATTCCTTGTTTGTGAAGGGGTCAAAGTGTCTCTTTGGAGTTCAGAAGGTTTCATTTTTGGGTTTCATTTTTTCCCCTTCTACTATCGAGATGGACCCTGTTAAAGTTCAGGCCATTTATGATTGGACTCAGCCGACATCTGTGAAGAGCCTGCAGAAGTTCCTGGGCTTTGCTAATTTTTACCGTCGCTTCATCGCTAATTTTTCTAGTATTGCTAAACCGTTGACTGATTTGACCAAGAAAGGTGCTGATGTGGTCAATTGGTCCTCTGCGGCTGTAGAGGCATTTCAGGAGTTGAAGCGTCGTTTTTCTTCTGCCCCTGTGTTTTGCCAGCCAGATGTTTCGGCCCGTTTCAGGTCGAGGTTGATGCTTCTGAGATTGGAGCAGGGGCTGTTTTGTCGCAAAGAAGTTCTGATGGCTCGGTGATGAAACCATGTGCCTTCTTTTCTAGAAAATTCTCGCCTGCTGAGCGCAATTATGATGTTGGTAATCGAGAGTTGTTGGCCATGAAGTGGGCATTCGAGGAGTGGCGACATTGGCTTGAAGGAGCTAAACATCGCGTGGTGGTCTTGACGGATCACAAGAATTTGACTTATCTCGAGTCTGCCAAACGGTTGAATCCTAGACAGGCTCGATGGTCGCTCTTTTTCTCCCGTTTTGATTTTGTGGTTTCATACCTTCCGGGATCTAAGAATGTGAAGGCTGATGCCCTGTCAAGGAGTTTTGTGCCTGATTCTCCGGGTGTTCCGGAGCCGGCGGGTATTCTTAAAGAGGGGGTAATTTTGTCTGCCATCTCCCCTGATTTGCGGTGCGTGCTGCAGAAGTTTCAGGCTGATAGACCTGACCGTTGTCCTACGGAGAAACTGTTTGTCCCTGATAGATGGACTAGTAGAGTTATCTCTGAGGTTCATTGTTCGGTGTTGGCTGGTCATCCTGGAATCTTTGGTATCAGAGATTTGGTGGCTAGATCCTTTTGGTGGCCTTCTTTGTCACGGGATGTGCGTTCTTTTGTGCAGTCCTGTGGGACTTGTGCTCGGGCTAAGCCCTGCTGTTCTTGTGCCAGTGGGTTGCTTTTGCGCTTGCCGGTTCCGAAGAGGCCCTGGACGCATATTTCCATGGATTTTATTTCTGATCTCCCTGTTTCTCAAAGGATGTCGGTCATTTGGGTGGTTTGTGATCGCTTCTCTAAGATGGTCCATTTGGTACCCTTGTCTAAATTGCCTTCCTCCTCTGATTTGGTGCCATTGTTTTTCCAGCATGTGGTTCGTTTGCATGGCATTCCAGAGAACATCGTCTCGGACAGAGGTTCCCAGTTTGTTTCGAGGTTTTGGCGGTCCTTTTGTGCTAAGATGGGCATTGATTTGTCTTTTTCTTCGGCTTTCCATCCTCAGACTAATGGCCAAACCAAACAAACTAATCAGACTTTGGAAACATATCTGAGATGCTTTGTTTCTGCTGATCAGGATGATTGGGTGTCCTTCTTGCCTTTGGCTGAGTTCGCCCTTAATAATCGGGCCAGCTCGGCTACTTTAGTTTCTCCTTTTTTCTGTAATTCTGGTTTCCATCCTCGTTTCTCTTCAGGGCAGGTTGAGCCTTCGGACTGTCCTGGTGTGGATACGGTGGTGGACAGGTTGCAGCAGATTTGGACTCATGTGTTGGACAATTTGACATTGTCCCAGGAGAAGGCTCAACGTTTCGCTAACCGCCGGCGCTGTGTTGGTCCCCGACTTCGTGTTGGGGATTTGGTTTGGTTGTCATCTCGTCATGTTCCTATGAAGGTTTCCTCTCCTAAGTTTAAGCCTCGTTTCATTGGGCCATATCAGATTTCTGAAGTTCTTAATCCTGTGTCATTTCGTTTGGACCTTCCAGCTTCTTTTGCCATCCATAATGTGTTCCATAGGTCGTTGTTGCGGAGATACGTGGCGCCTATGGTTCCCTCCGTTGATCCTCCTGCCCCAGTGTTGGTCGAGGGGGAGTTGGAGTAAGTGGTGGAGAAGATTTTGGATTCTCGTGTTTCAAGACGGAAACTCCAGTACCTGGTCAAGTGGAAGGGTTATGGTGAGGAAGATAATTCCTGGGTTTTTGCCTCTGATGTTCATGCTGCCGATCTAGTTCGTGCCTTTCATTTGGCTCATCCTGATCGGCCTGGGGGCTCTGGTGAGGGTTCGGTGACCCCTCCTCAAGGGGGGGGTACTGTTGTGAATTCTGTTGTCGAACTCCCTCCTGTGGTTGTGAATGATACTTCGGCGAGTTCTGTCCATGGACTCCCTCTGGTGGCTGTGAGTAAAGCTGCTGCTTCTGAGGATCCTTACACAGGTTACGTGGTTTATCCTTTGGTTTGCTGCTCTATTTAACTCCTCTCAGATCGTTACTCCATGCCAGCTGTCAATGTTCCTGCATTGGTTCAGTTCACTCTTGGATCTTTCTGGTGGCCTGTCTTCTCCAGCAGAAGCTAAGTTCCTGATAGTTATTATTTGTTCATTGTTTCCTTGTCCAGCTGGTTATCATGATTTTGTCTTGCTAGCTGGAAGCTCTGGGATGCAGAGTGGCACCTCCGCACCGTGAGTCGGTGCGGAGGTCTTTTTGCACACTCTGCGTGGTCTTTTGTAGTTTTTGTGCTGACCGCAAAGATACCTTTCCTATCCTCTGTCTGTTTAGTAAGTCTGGCCTCCCTTTGCTGAAACCTGTTTCATTTCTGCGTTTGTGACTTTCATCTTTACTCACAGTCAATATATGTGGGGGGCTGCCTTTTCCTTTGGGGAATTTCTCTGAGGCAAGGTAGGCTATATTTTCTATCTCTAGGGCTAGCTAGCTCTTAGGCTGTGAAGAGGCGTCTAGGGAGTGTCAGGAACGCTCCACGGCTATTTCTAGTTGTTGTGATAGGATTAGGGCTTGCGGTCAGCAGAGCTCCCACATCCCAGAGCTTGTCCTGTGTGAGTTTAACTATCAGGTCGTGCCGGGTGCTCCTAACCACCAGGTCCATAACAGGCTGTGTTATATGCTATGTGGCTGTGCTATATGCTACGTGGGCTGTGCTATATACTATGTGGGCTGTGTTACATGCTACATGGGCTGTGCTATATACTATGTGGCTGTGCAATATACTACGTGGCTGTGCAGTATACTACGTGGCTGTGTTATATGCTACATGGCTGTGCTATGTACTATGTGACTGTGCTATATACTACGTTGGCTGTGTTGTATGCTACTTGGGCTGTTATATATGACATGGCTGTGCTATATACTATGTGGTTGTGCTATATACTACATGACTGTGCTATACACTACGTGAGCTGTGTTATATGCTGCGTGGCTGTGTTATATGCTACGTGGGCTGTGTTATATACTACGTGGGCTGTGTTATATGCTATGTGGCTGTGCTATATTTATCTGCTGTATCTGTGCATCATGAATCTTTTTATGTGTTTAAGGGGGGGCACATTGAGAGTCTTTCACCCGTGGCCCTCAAAATCCTGGAGCCGGCCCTGGCTTCACTGATTGGTCACGCCCGGCTGGGCGTGATCAATCAGTGACAGGTGCAGTCCGGACGTGAATTGGCGCGGGATTTGAACCACGCTTCGCTGATTGGTCGCGCCCAGCCAGCCAAATCCTGTGTATTCATTCCATTATTCTTAAATCTTCATAAATAAACTACATACATATTCTAGAATACCCGATGCATTAGAATCAGGCCACAATCTAGTATTAAATAGCCATGTAGATGATAGAAGCTCTTAAAATTAGATATACAGCTCTGGCAAAAATTAAGAGTCCACTGCAAAATGTTCAGCTCATCTGCTTTTTCTCTTTATAGGTATATTTTTGAGTAAAATGTAAATTGTTCAATTATTCTATAAACTTCTGACAACATGTCTCAGAATTTCAAAGCAATACATTTTGTTTTGTTTTTTTCTGAAAAGGAGAAATCGTCAAAATAAAAAAAAAACAGTGCTTTCAGGCCTCAAGTAATGCAAAGGAAACAAGTTCATAATCAGTTAGAAACAATAATAATGTTTTAACTCAGGAAGAGTTCAGAAATCAATATTTTGTGGAATAACCATGATTTTTAATCACAGCTTTCATGCCCCTTGGCATGCTTTCCACCAGTCTTTCACACTGCTTCTGGCGCAAAAAAAGCAGTTCTTCTTTGTTTGATGGCCTGTGATTATCCACCATCCTCTTGATTACATTCCAGAGGTTTTAAATGAGGATCAGGTCTGGAGATTTGGCTGCCCATGACAGGGATTTGTTGTGGAGGTCTCTTAATTTTTTGCCAGAGCTGTACTCCGCTGCAGATGGATGAACAATAATACATGACAAATCACATGATGTCGTTATCTATTTAACAAAACTAAGGCCGTAATGCAGAAGCGTTATATTAAAAAGTGATGCACACTAGAGTTGAGCGACCTTGACCTTTTTAGAGTCGAGCCGGGTTTCGCGAAACCCGACTATCTCAAAAGTCGGGTCGAGTGAAATCGGCCGATTATGACGTAAAGTCGGGATCGACCGAAACCCGAAACCCAATGCAAGTCAATGGGGCAGCATAGTCGGCAGTGAGTGGGGGCCAGGAAAACACCTAGAGTGCCCATTTTAATGTCAAAACCATCCATTCTTCTTAATGAAGCTTGTCAAGCGTAATTTACCTTATAATAATTGGAAGGCATTTGAAATTGGGGGTCATTTGGCTAAAGTTGTGTGGGGTAGGGCTGGTTCAAGTAATTAGTGGGCCCAGGAAATCTGGACCACGTCACGGCAGTGGAGCAGGGAGAGGTAAGTATTTCAACTTTGCAAGTGCTGTGATCCTGAGCAAGCAGGGGGGGCCCACTTGTTGGCATTGGCACTGGCACAGGGCCCCTCAAAGTACAGCGGTGTGTTTGCACGGCGGGGGCGCCTCCCACCGGCAGCAACACTTTTGCGTACTATGAGAGGCCCTGTGCCAGTGACGTCGCCAACTAGTATTCCTCCCCCCACCTGATGAAGGAACCTGCACTTTCATCTGCACCTTCCTCTTTGTCCCCGTGTAAGGTGGTATGGTATGCGGGAAGAGCAACCTGACTTTCAGCAGGGTCACAATGTTGTTGTGTAGCATGCACGGGGAATGTTGCGTTATGGGTCAATGTACCAGCAGACTCATCTATCACTGGCTGGGCAATGGGCACGATGAAGTGGAAACACAGATATAGGCCCAAAGAATAAAGTGGGCTAAATGCAGTTCAAAATTGGTAACACAGGAATAACCAGGGGGCATTGCAGTGGAGGACAACTGGAATGAGAGGCTGACACAGAGAGTAGGGCCAAATCAGTAAGTAGTCGAAATGCAGTTCAAAATTGGCAACCGTAGTAAACAGGCGGCACAGCTTTGTTCAGTGGAGGAGAACAGCAAGGAGTGGCAGACACCGATAGTAGGCCCCAACCCAACTAGTAGGCCAAATGCAGTCTAACATTAACAACTACTTAACGAGAGCCTGAAAATGGAATTTCAGGACAGGAAACCAGGAGAACAGCAAGGAGTGGCAGACACCGATAGTAGGCCCCAAACCAACTAGTACGCCAAATGCAGTTGTTCCATTTAACCACAATTTAATGAGAGCCTGAAGATAGAAGCTCAGGAAAGGCAACCTGGGGAACACCTTGGAGTGTAACACACCATCTCTCTCCACCCCATACCCATTTTGTAGGCCTAATGCAGTGTACTTTTCTACAACTACTAAACGAGAGTCGGAAGACCGAAGCAATGGCAAGGAAACCTGGGGAACACCTTGGAGTGTAACACACCATCTCTCTCCACCCCATACCCAATTTGTAGGCCTAATGTAGTGTAGTTTCCAAGAACTACTAAACGAGAGCCGGAAGATCGAAGCTCAGGAAAGGCAACCTGGGGAACACCTTGGAGTGTAACACACCCTCTCTCTACACCCCATACCCAATTTGAAGGCCTAATGCAGCGTAGTTTCCAACAACTACTAAACGAGAGCCGGAAGATCGAAGCTCAGGAAAGGCAACCTGGGGAACACCTTGGAGTGGAACACACCCTCTCTCTACACCCCATACCCAATTTGAAGGCCTAATGCAGTGTAGTTTCCAAGAACTACTAAACGAGAGCCGGAAGATCGAAGCTCAGGAAAGGCAACCTGGGGAACACCTTGGAGTGTAACACAACGTCTCTCTACACCACGGAAGGGCTGATTCTTAGGAAGGAAGGCTGTTGGAAATAAGCATTGCGCGTCCGAGGGTGATTATATTCTTATTAGGTATATACTCACCCTCGGACGCGCCCTGCTTCTTTATTTGGAATGAATGTTTATTTGCAATGTGGTGTTGACTTTCTCTATTATTTTGGTAATTAATGATTTTATTATTTTCATTGTTTTGCATCTTCTCGGCAATAATATAAAGAAGACGCGACAGGACAACACTCGGTGGATGCCATATGTGTGTTTTCAATTGAAAAAACCTTTCAGTTAACTACTTGCAGGAGAAAGTAATTGTAGCTGGTGGCCATTTTTAGTACTGTACCAGATTTTAGTTGTGTGTTTGTTTTTAATGTTAAAATGTCTGCATTTGATATCTCACCAGTATTTTCTTTTTTATAAGCAAAATACTTTTTTTTTTATTTTATGATGTTGGTTCAAGGGGTACACGGGCAGCAGTAGACAGGTCAGTGGAGGCCTAGTGGAAGGAGGGACCGCAGACAGGCTTCGAAGCCCTAACATAATAAATTGGGCTGCCTGTAGGCAATTTAAAATTGGTTCCAGGGGAACACGGGCAGCAGTAGACAGGTCAGTGGAGGCCTAGAGGAAGGAGGGACCGCAGATGCGCCAATGTTTCCCCCATACCAAATTTGTAGGCCTAATGCAGTGTAGTTTCCAACAACTACTAAACGAGAGCCGGAATATCGAAGCTCAGGAAAGGCAACCTGGGGAACACCTTGGAGTGTAACACACTCTCTCTCTACACCCCATACCCAATTTGAAGGCCTAATGCAGTGTAGTTTCCAAGAACTACTAAACGAGAGCCGGAAGATCGAAGCTCAGGAAAGGCAACCTGGGGAACACCTTGGAGTGGAACACACCATCTCTCTACACCCCATACCCAATTTGAAGGCCTAATGCAGCGTAGTTTCCAACAACTACTAAACGAGAGCCGGAAGATCGAAGCTCAGGAAAGGCAACCTGGGGAACACCTTGGAGTGGAACACACCATCTCTCTACACCCTATACCCAATTTGAAGGCCTAATGCAGCGTAGTTTCCAACAACTACTAAACGAGAGCCGGAAGATCGAAGCTCAGGAAAGGCAACCTGGGGAACACCTTGGAGTGGAACACACCATCTCTCTACACCCCATACCCAATTTGAAGGCCTAATGCAGCGTAGTTTCCAACAACTACTAAACGAGAGCCGGAAGATCGAAGCTCAGGAAAGGCAACCTGGGGAACACCTTGGAGTGGAACACACCATCTCTCTACACCCCATACCCAATTTGAAGGCCTAATGCAGCGTAGTTTCCAACAACTACTAAACGAGAGCCGGAAGATCGAAGCTCAGGAAAGGCAACCTGGGGAACACCTTGGAGTGTAACACAACGTCTCTCTACACCACGGAAGGGCTGATTCTTAGGAAGGAAGGCTGTTGGAAATAAGCATTGCGCGTCCGAGGGTGATTATATTCTTATTAGGTATATACTCACCCTCGGACGCGCCCTGCTTCTTTATTTGGAATGAATGTTTATTTGCAATGTGGTGTTGACTTTCTCTATTATTTTGGTAATTAATGATTTTATTATTTTCATTGTTTTGCATCTTCTCGGCAATAATATAAAGAAGACGCGACAGGACAACACTCGGTGGATGCCATATGTGTGTTTTCAATTGAAAAAACCTTTCAGTTAACTACTTGCAGGAGAAAGTAATTGTAGCTGGTGGCCATTTTTAGTACTGTACCAGATTTTAGTTGTGTGTTTGTTTTTAATGTTAAAATGTCTGCATTTGATATCTCTCCAGTATTTTCTTTTTTGTAAGCAAAATACTTATTTTTATATTTTCTGATGTTGGTTCCAGGGGTACACGGGCAGCAGTGCCCTGGTCAGTGTAGTAGTAGTTGAAAGAATGGACCGCAGACAGGCATCGAAGGCCTAAAATAAAAAAATTGGGCTGGCTGTAGGCAATTTTAAATTGGTTCCAGGGGTACACGGGCAGCAGTGGTGTGGTCAGTGGAGGCCTAGTGGAAGGAGTGACCGCAGACAGGCATCGAAGGCCTAAAATAATAACACATGGCTGTAGGCAATTTTAAATTGGTTCCAGGGGTACACGGGCAGCAGTGGTGTGGTCAGTGGAGGCCTAGTGGAAGGAGTCACCGCAGACAGGCATCGAAGGCCTAAAATAATAACACATGGCTGTAGGCAATTTTAAATTGGTTACAGGGGTACAAGGGCAGCAGTGGTGTGGTCAGTGGAGGCCTAGTGGAAGGAGTGACCGCAGACAGGCATCGAAGGCCTAAAATAATAACACATGGCTGTAGGCAATTTTAAATTGGTTCCAGGGGTACACGGGCAGCAGTGGTGTGGTCAGTGGAGGCCTAGTGGAAGGAGTCACCGCAGACAGGCATCGAAGGCCTAAAATAATAACACATGGCTGTAGGCAATTTTAAATTGGTTCCAGGGGTACACGGGCAGCAGTGGTGTGGTCAGTGGAGGCCTAGTGGAAGGAGTCACCGCAGACAGGCATCGAAGGCCTAAAATAATAACACATGGCTGTAGGCAATTTTAAATTGGTTACAGGGGTACACGGGCAGCAGTGGTGTGGTCAGTGGAGGCCTAGTGGAAGGAGTGACCGCAGACAGGCATCGAAGGCCTAAAATAATAACACATGGCTGTAGGCAATTTTAAATTGGTTCCAGGGGTACACGGGCAGCAGTGGTGTGGTCAGTGGAGGCCTAGTGGAAGGAGTCACCGCAGACAGGCATCGAAGGCCTAAAATAATAACACATGGCTGTAGGCAATTTTAAATTGGTTCCAGGGGTACACGGGCAGCAGTGGTGTGGTCAGTGGAGGCCTAGTGGAAGGAGTGACCGCAGACAGGCATCGAAGGCCTAAAATAATAACACATGGCTGTAGGCAATTTTAAATTGGTTCCAGGGGTACACGGGCAGCAGTGGTGTGGTCAGTGGAGGCCTAGTGGAAGGAGTCACCGCAGACAGGCATCGAAGGCCTAAAATAATAACACATGGCTGTAGGCAATTTTAAATTGGTTACAGGGGTACACGGGCAGCAGTGGTGTGGTCAGTGGAGGCCTAGTGGAAGGAGTGACCACAGACAGGCATCGAAGGCCTAACATAACAAAAATGTCAATACAATGGTATTGTCAGTGGCAGGCATTGAAGGATGTCAGCGCATAGACTAAACATTGGTGGAGCTGTGAGATAATTTTGCAAGTGGTAGAGCACTGTTTGAGCTGGGGTGGGGGGAAACTGTCTTGTGGCCGGCGGTACAGGCCCAGGGCCCCTCATATTACAACGGTGTGTCTGACGTTGGGTGCGCACCACCACCGCCAGAGACACTTTATTGTACTAGGAGGGACCCAGTGGCAGTGCCGTCGACCAAAAGCGGGCTCACCCACCTCTTCAGACAAACTGCACTCTCACGGGTGCTGTCGCCAAGTGTCGATACCACGGCCCCGTGTGGGGAGTTTGGCCATTTAGTGAGGTGTAAACATGTCGTATGCTGGACAATCAGGTGCTGAAAATTTCGAGATTGGAAAAGGCATTCAGAATAGTCCACAGGCAAGACCTTTTCATAGGAAAGCTAGGTGTCAGCCGGGCAAGGTGGGGCAAAAGATTTCGAAATCCAGTTGTGGTTCATTTTAATGAAGGTTAGATCATCTACATTTTGGGTAGCCAGATGAGTCCTTTTTTCTGTTAGTATTGAACCTGCAGCACTGAATACTCTTTCTGATAGGACACTAGCTGCCGGGCAAGCAAGCTCCTGCAATGCATATTCTGCCAATTCTGGCCAGGTGTCTAATTTTGATGCCCAGTAATCAAATGGGAATGACAGTTGAGGGAGAACATCAATAAGGGATGAAAAATAGTTTGTAACCATACTGGACAAATGTTGTCTCCTGTCACTTTGAATTGATGCTGCAGTACCTGTCCTGTCTGCGGTCATAGCAAAATCACTCCACAACCTGGTCAGAAAACCCCTCTGGCCAACGCCACTTCTGATTTCTGCCCCTCTAACTCCTCTGGTCTGCTGGCCCCTGCAGCTCGTGTGAGAACGATCACGGGCGCTGTGTGCAGGGAATGCCAGAAGCAAACGGTCAACAAGAGTTGATTGTTTGGTTGCTAATATTAGTTCCAAGTTCTCATGTGGCATTATATTTTGCAATTTGCCTTTATAGCGAGGATCAAGGAGGCAGGCCAACCAGTAATCGTCATCATTCATCATTTTAGTTATGCGTGTGTCCCTTTTGAGGATACGTAAGGCATAATCCGCCATGTGGGCCAAAGTTCCAGTTCTCAAATCTGCGGTTGTGCTTGGTTGAGGGGCAGTTTCAGGCAAATCCACGTCACTTGTGTCCCTCAAAAAACCAGAACCCGGCCTTGCCGCGCCACCAATTTCCAGTGGCCCCGGAAAAGCTTCCTCATTAAAAATATAATCATCCCCATCATCCTCCTCGTCCTCCTCTTCGCCCGCTACCTCGTCCTGTACACTGCCCTGGCCAGACAATGGCTGACTGTCATCAAGGCTTTCCTCTTCCTCAGCTGCAGACGCCTGATCCTTTATGTGCGTCAAACTTTGCATCAGCAGACGCATTAGGGGGATGCTCATGCTTATTATGGCGTTGTCTGCACTAACCAGCCGTGTGCATTCCTCAAAACACTGAAGGACTTGACACATGTCTTGAATCTTCGACCACTGCACACCTGACAACTCCATGTCTGCCATCCTACTGCCTGCCCGTGTATGTGTATCCTCCCACAAAAACATAACAGCCCGCCTCTGTTCACACAGTCTCTGAAGCATGTGCAGTGTTGAGTTCCACCTTGTTGCAACGTCTATGATTAGGCGATGCTGGGGAAGGTTCAAAGAACGCTGATAGGTCTGCATACGGCTGGAGTGTACGGGCGAACGGCGGATATGTGAGCAAAGTCCACGCACTTTGAGGAGCAGGTCGGATAACCCCGGATAACTTTTCAGGAAGCACTGCACCACCAGGTTTAAGGTGTGAGCCAGGCAAGGAATGTGTTTCAGTTGGGAAAGGGAGATGGCAGCCATGAAATTCCTTCCGTTATCACTCACTACCTTGCCTGCCTCAAGATCTACAGTGCCCAGCCACGACTGCGTTTCTTTCTGCAAGAACTCGGACAGAACTTCCGCGGTGTGTCTGTTGTCGCCCAAACACTTCATAGCCAATACAGCCTGCTGACGTTTGCCAGTAGCTGCCCCATAATGGGAGACCTGGTGTGCAACAGTGGCAGCTGCGGATGGAGTGGTTGTGCGACTGCGGTCTGTGGACGAGCTCTCGCTTCTGCAGGAGGACGAAGAGGAGGAGGAGGGGGTGCGAACGGCTACAGCCAATTGTTTCCTAGACCGTGGGCTAGGCAGAACTGTCCCAAACTTGCTGTCCCCTGTGGACTCTGCATCCACCACATTTAACCAGTGTGCCGTGATGGACACGTAACGTCCCTGGCCATGCCTACTGGTCCATGCATCTGTTGTCAGGTGCACCTTTGTGCTCACAGATTGCCTGAGTGCATGGACGATGCGCTCTTTAACATGCTGGTGGAGGGCTGGGATGGCTTTTCTGGAAAAAAAGTGTCGACTGGGTAGCTCGTAGCGTGGTACAGCGTAGTCCATCAGGGCTTTGAAAGCTTCGCTTTCAACTAACCGGTAGGGCATCATCTCTAACGAGATTAGTCTAGCTATGTGTGCGTTCAAACCCTGTGTACGTGGATGCGAGGCTAAGTACTTCCTTTTTCTAACCATAGTCTCATGTAGGGTGAGCTGGACTGGAGAGCTGGAGATCGTGGAACTAGCGGGGGTGCCGGTGGACATGGCAGACTGAGAGACGGTGGGAGATGGTATTGTTGCCACCGGTGCCCTAGATGCAGTGTTTCCTACTACGAAACTGGTGATTCCCTGACCCTGACGGCTTTGGCCTGGCAAAGAAACCTGCACAGATACTGCAGGTGGTGCGGAAAATGGTGGCCCTACACTGCTGGAAGGGATGTTGCATTGCTGACTAGCTTCATTGGCCGAGGGTGCTACAACCTTAAGGGACGTTTGGTAGTTAGTCCAGGCTTGCAAATGCATGGTGGTTAAATGTCTATGCATGCAACTTGTATTGAGACTTTTCAGATTCTGTCCTCTGCTTAAGGTAGTTGAACATTTTTGACAGATGACTTTGCGCTGATCAATTGGATGTTGTTTAAAAAAATGCCAGACTGCACTCTTTCTAGCATCGGATACCTTTTCAGGCATTGCAGACTGAGCTTTAACCGGATGGCCACGCTGTCCTCCAACAGGTTTTAGCTTTGCCACGCGTTTTGGGCAAGATACGGGCCCGGCAGATGGAACCTGTTGCGATGTTGATGCCTGCTGCGGCCCCTCCTCCTCCGCTTCAGAACTGCTGCCGCCTGCACCCTGTTCCCCCAATGGCTGCCAATCGGGGTCAAGAACTGGGTCATCTATTACCTCTTCTTGTAGCTCGTGTGCAACTTCGTCTGTGTCACCGTGGCGGTCGGTGGTATAGCGTTCGTGATGGGGCAACATAGTCTCATCAGGGTCTGATTCTTGATCAGCACCCTGCGATGGCAATGTTGTGGTCTGAGTCAAAGGACCAGGATAGTAGTCTGGCTGTGGCTGTGCATCAGTGCACTCCATGTCAGATTCAACTTGTAATGGGCATGGACTGTTAACTGCTTCACTTTCTAAGCCAGGGACGGTATGTGTAAAGAGCTCCATGGAGTAACCCGTTGTGTCGCCTGCTGCATTCTTCTCTGTTGTTGTTTTTGCTGAAGAGGACAAGGAAGCGACTTGTCCCTGACCGTGAACATCCACTAACGACGCGCTGCTTTGACATTTACCAGTTTCACGAGAGGAGGCAAAAGAGCTAGAGGCTGAGTCAGCAAGATAAGCCAAAACTTGCTCTTGCTGCTCCGGCTTTAAAAGCGGTTTTCCTACTCCCAGAAAAGGGAGCGTTCGAGGCCTTGTGTAGCCAGACGACGAACCTGGCTCCACAGCTCCAGACTTAGGTGCAATATTTTTTTTCCCACGACCAGCTGATGCTCCACCACTACCACTACCCTCATTACCAGCTGACAATGAACGCCCCCGGCCACGACCTCTTCCACCAGACTTCCTCATTGTTTTAAAAACGTTAACAAACGAACGGTATTTGTTGCTGTCACACAACTTACACGGTGAGCTATAACTTCAGTATGATTTAGCTACCCCTTTACAGGTGGGTGAGACCACAACGAAAATCAGCCACAATGTTACACACTCTGTTGTTGTTGGCAACAAATGAGATGGCACACACGCAGGACTGTCACTGAAGCGCAAATGTAAATATTTATCTCCCACTGATTTGTGTTTGTATTTTTTAAAAGGGAGACTTCAGAAAAAAAAAAATTAAAAAAAAATTATTTTTTACAGAAGAATTTATAAAACAAATAAAATGAAATGATTGTTTCAGGGAGAATTTAGGAAAAAAAAAAAAAAAAAAAAAAGGCTTTGTACGGCCCACTGAGTGAGAGAGGACGCACACAGGAGTCAGGAGTGGCACACAAGCCCAGAGGCCAATATTAATCTCCCATTTTTTTTTTTCCAGGGAAAATTTATAAACCCAATAAAAAAAATAATAATAAATAGGCTTTCTATGGCCCACTATCTGAGAGAGAGAGATGGTACGCTTAGGACTGGCACACAAGCCCAAAGCCCAATATTAATCTCCCACTGATTGATTTAATGATTTTTTCAGGTAGAATTTAGAACCCAAATCAAGCAAAAAAATTAATAGGCTTTCTATGGCCCACTGAGTGAGAGATGGCACACACAGGAGTAAGGAGTGGCACACAAGCCCTGAGGCCAATATTTTTCTCCCACTGATTGATTGATTGATTTTTTCAGGTAGAATTAGGAACCCAAATCAACCCAAAAAATAAATAGGCTTTCTATGGCCCACTATTTGTGAGAGAGATGGCACGCTCAGGACTGGCACACAAGCCCAGAGGCCAATATTAATCTCCCACTTTTTTTTTTTTTCCAGGGAAAATTTATAAACCCAATAAAAAAAATAATAATAAATAGGCTTTCTATGGCCCACTATCTGAGAGAGAGAGATGGCACGCTTAGGACTGGCACACAAGCCCAAAGGCCAATACTAATCTCCCACTGATTGATTGATTGATTTTTTCAGGTAGAATTATGAACCCAAATCAACCAAAAAAATAAATAGGCTTTCTATGGCCCACTATTTGTGAGAGAGATGGCACGCTCAGGACTGGCACACAAGCCCAGAGGCCAATATTAATCTCCCACTTTTTTTTTTTTTCCAGGGAAAATTTATAAACCCAATAAAATAATAAAAAAATAGGCTTTCTATGGCCCACTATCTGAGAGAGAGAGATGGCACGCTTAGGACTGGCACACAAGCCCAAAGGCCAATATTAATCTCCCACTGATTGATTTATTGATTTTTTCAGGTAGAATTTAGAACCCAAATCAAGCAAAAAAATTAATAGGCTTTCTATGGCCCACTGAGTGAGAGATGGCACACACAGGAGTAAGGAGTGGCACACAAGCCCTGAGGCCAATATTTTTCTCCCACTGATTGATGTTGTGATTTTTTCTGGTAGATTTTGGAACCCAAATCAAGCAAAAAAATAAATAGGCTTTCTATGGCCCACTGAGTGAGAGATGACACAGACAGAGATGGCACTCTAGCAGAAATGTCAATCTTAATCTCCCACCAAAAAAAAAAAAAAGGAACTGTCCTTCAATTACTATCTCCCTGCAGTAATCTCAGCCAGGTATGGCAGGCAGCAATAAGGAGTGGACTGATGCACAAATTAAATAAAAAGTGTGGACAAACAAACAAGATAGCTGTGCAGAAAGGAAGGAACAAGAGGATTTGTGCTTTGAAAAAAGCAGTTGGTTTGCACAGCGGCGTACACACAGCAATGCAGCTATCAGGGAGCCTTCTAGGGCAGCCCAATGAGCTACAGCGCTGAGGAAAAAAAAAAAAAAAAGGAGCTTCCACTGTCCCTGCACACCGAAGGTGGTGTTGGGCAGTGGAAATCGCTACAGCACAAGCGGTTTTGTGGTTAATGGACCCTGCCTAACGCTATCCCTGCTTCTGACGAAGCGGCAGCAACCTCTCCCTAAGCTCAGATCAGCAGCAGTAACATGGCGGTCGGCGGGAACTCCCCTTTATAGCCCCTGTGACGCCGCAGACAGCAAGCCAATCACTGCAATGCCCTTCTCTAAGATGGTGGGGACCAGGACCTATGTCATCACGCTGCCCACACTCTGCGTTTACCTTCATTGGCTGAGAAATGGCGCTTTTCACGTCATTGAAACGCGACTTTGGCGCGAAAGTCGCGTACCGCATGGCCGACCACGCACAGGGGTCGGATCGGGTTTCATGAAACTCGACTTCGCCAAAAGTCGGCGACTTTTGAAAATGTTCGACCCGTTTCGCTCAACCCTAATGCACACCCTTAGTGCTTACATAGCAATTAAGAAGATAACGAATAGCAAGGTGCTGGTAATTGTATATGTGTCGCAATCTATGCTTGGAATTGAGCTGCCACGTCTGAGCGCCTGCCCAGTTTTGTAGCAAACATGTAATTTTAGGCTACTTTCACATAGCATTTTAGCATATGGAGTGCCCCCAGTAGGGCAGTGGGGAACTCGGAGCCGGGCCCTTCGGTTCTCAAGGGGGATGTCACGGTGGCTGACCTGGTCCATAGACCTAGGGGCATGTGTTGATAAAAGGGGGGAAGGTATTCAGTCAGGGTGACCGACGCTGGGGTGATGTTATGGCAGCTAGATGGTATACCTTCCCACAGGTGAAGTATATCCCCAGGGCTTCCCAGAGGTGTAGATGGTGGATGGTGTGAGGCGCAGTGAAGAACGAGGACACAAGGTTCAGCATCCACATTACAAAGCACCAGATCACAGGGCAGGCAGAGTCCGGCCGGTCTGAAGGCAAATCCAGAGTCCCCTTATCCAGGTGGAAATCAGTAGCCTTCATCTAGCGCCTAGGTGTTGTAATACCTCCCTGCTGTGCGTCTCAGTAAGGTCCTCACAACTGTTGTGGATGTTATGTCTTTCTCTCTCTGTCCCCCTGATGGATAGGATAGCACAAACCTGTATGACTGATGGCCTAAGGCTTTTTACAGGGACACTATCACGACCTGGCCCCCACAGTTGCCACCGTGCATCCTGGGTATAAGGTCGAGCAACTAATATGGAACTAGCTGTCCTGCTGGTCTCTGGAGCCTGGCTTGGAGATGATGACTACCTTGATGTTCCGGCTACCGGCTTCTGCGCCTCAGAAAGGAGGCAGCCTTTTAAAGGGCAGAACTCCTTCTGGTTTCCTCTCCTTTTGCTATGACTTCATTTCTCACTCTCAGCAACGCAATTCCCTTCAATGTCTCTTTCTTAGGATGCTGCCGCATTGGTAAGCTGGCGCAGCTCCTTGTCCTTCTAATTAAGCCTCTGACAGGATCCCACCCCTGTCAGGGACCCACTACCTGAGAGGAGCTCAGATAGCAGCTCACTGGGTGAAGCCCAGCTCACTTCTGCCTAACTTCCTGTCCAAACCACCAGTTTTACCTAATTGTGAGGAGTGTGTTGTGAATTCTGTTATCGAACTCCCTCCTGTGGTCATGAATGGTACTTCGGCGAGTTCTGTCCATGGACTCCCTCTGGTGACTGTGAGTGGAGCTGCTGCTTCTGAGGTTCCTTCCACAGGTGACGTAGTTTATTCTTTGGCTGGCTGCTCTATTTAACTCCACTCAGATCGTTACTTCATGCCAGCTGTCAATGTTCTTGTACTGGTTCAGTTCGCTCTTGGATCTTTCTGGTGACCTGTCTACTCCAGCAGAAGCTAAGTCCCTGCTAGTTAATTATTTGTTCATTGTTTCCTTGTCCAGCTTGCTATCATGATTTTGCCTTGCTAGCTGGAAGCTCTGGGATGCAGAGTGGCACCTCCGCACCGTGAGTCGGTGCGGAGGTCTTTTTGCACACTCTGCGTGGTCTTTTTGTAGTTTTTTTGTGCTGACCGCAAAGATACCTTTCCTATCCTCAGTCCGTTTAGTAAGTCTGGCCTCCCTTTGCTGAAACCTGTTTCATTTCTGTGTTTGTGACTTTCATCTTAACTCACAGTCAATATATGTGGGGGGCTGCCTTTTCCTTTGGGGAATTTCTCTGAGGCAAGGTAGGCTTTATTTTCTATCTCTAGGGCTAGTTAGCTCTTAGGCTGTGAAGAGGCATCTAGGCAGAGTTAGGTACGCTCCACGGCTATTTCTAGTTGTGTGATAGGATTAGGGGTTGCGGTCAGCAGAGCTCCCACTTCCCAGAGCTTGTCCTGTGTGAGTTTAACCATCAGGTCGTTCCGGGTGCTCCTAACCACCAGGTCCATAACAGGAGTGCCCTAATAAATAGAAACATTGCTCACCCTGGCAGACTGGAGTGTGAAGTGTGTTGTGTGGTTTGTGATACCTGGTAAAGTGATCTCCTTCATTGCCATCAGATGTAACATCACTCCCCCTGGTGGAAGAATGTCATTACTGCAGTGACCAGGACCCTGGGGCGCTGCACTGAACCCCCCCTCCCCCCCCCCCCGGACCCCTCTTCCCCCCCGTTGAATCCAGTACTCCCGGACTGGGAAAAGAAAACAACAATACATTAGCAAAAAGACATGCAAATTTTTGAAATGCTATAAAACAAATTAATTTAACTTTGCATCCCTGTATGGGAGATGGGAAAACACTTGAACGTTGCAAACAATAACATATTTAAATTGTGCGCGTGACTTCAAGTCAAGTAGGAAACAATTATTAACTAGCTATTGTAACAACCCTGCCGGCATCACTGCATGGCCTTCCATTCCCCTCCTGCCTATTACATCAACTCACTCACCCTGTGCCATGCTGTGAGATCTGTCTGCCGCCAGCTCGATGCCTTGTGTTCCATGGCCGCTTGCTCTGTGTACACTTCCTGGCTGTGTGCATAGGGGGGCGGTGCCAGCAGCTCTGGATTCTTATTGAGACTGTGTGCACCTCCCTAAGGTGCTCCTGGCCAATAGCCTTGAGGCCTCTGATACTTAAGGCATCCTAGCCCATTGGAGGATGCCTGTGCAAACTATTTCCCTCAGTTAGCACTTGCTACTGAGCTGCCAGGTCGTGTCTGTTTCCTGTCTCAAAGGGCTGCAATTGCAGGCCTTAATCTGTGTTCTGTTTGTGTGTCCGTTCTTGTCTGAACTCTGGTCTGTGTCCGTTCCTGCTCCTTCTTTGTCTTTAGTCATTTCCCATTCTGCTGCATATACCTCCGCCTTATCTTTCTGCTCTGTTCGCCACTGTCTGTGGCTCTGTTTCTCTCTGCCCAGTTCTATCACAACCTGTGGTTCTGTGCTTTCAGCTCTGCTCTCGGAGACTTTGCTCCTCATTCTGACCTTGCTCTACACTCTGTTACTTTGCTCTTAGCTTCTTAGCTCCGCCTTCTCCTTCTCTGCTCTTAGCTCTTCCTTCTTCTCTGCTCTTAGCTCCGCCTTCTGCTTCTCTGCTCTTAGCTCCGCCTTCTCTTTCTCTGCTCTTAGCTCTGCCTTCTCCTTCTCTGCTCTTAGCTCTGCCTTCTCCTTCCTGCTCTTACTCCGCCTCCTGTGGTTCTGCTTCGCATCTGCTCTTGCTCTATCTCTGTTCAGCAACTTGTCGTACAGGTCTCTACCTGTTTCCATATACTCCCCAGTCTGGACAGGTTCTTACCTGTTTTCATACACCCACCTGTATACCAGTTCCTACCAGAGTTTCAACCCTGTCTGCTTGAGTGCCAGCCGTGCCCGCCTGTCTGCCAGAATGCCAGCCGCGCCCGTCTATCTGCCTGTATCCTCCTCCAAACCAGTCTGCCCATCAGGGCCTCTGCCATACCCATCCGTCAGCCACTGTCTCAGTCGTACCTGCCTGCCTGTGTCTCGTCCCCGGTGGGATCAGCATCCACAGTCAGACTCCACCCTGGAGTGGCACCTGGTAACTTCCTATTGCACAAGTCTGACCTCACCATCAGAGGCTCCAGCGGACACCTAGGAAGCTACTTAGTTACGCCCCTTCCAGTGAAGTTTGGTCTGTGGTCCAGTGGGGCCACACCCCCAGACGCCCGCGACAACCAGTCTCGGCGCGAGCGTTACAGCTATGAAACACGATTACCCGTACAGGTATACTATCTACTAAGTGCAAGTACCCTCTGAGGGTATACTATAAAACCTCAAAGTGCAAATCAACATTTTCTTTATTCTTCTACACATGCAGGACTGTCTATCTACCCCCACGGGCTCACTGCATTTTCCTTCAATTTTATTCAAAGTACATCATTTCAAACTATGTCCTATTCTACATACTATTGGCTATGTAAACATTATTACTATCTAAATTTAAATTAATTCTTTCTCTTTATTGCATTAGCTCACTATCTATCACATTACTTCTACAATATATCAACTTTTTAGCAAAGTGCAACGAATATACATTCCCTTTAAGGGCAAAGTCAAGTCTTCTTTTTAGGCAGTGCAAACAATCACATCATCAATATTCAAGTCAATTTAAAGGCGACGTGATGCGAGGGACCCTGTTATGTTTGCTAATGACAGGTGTTATGAAGGCAATCCAGAAACACAGTGTGCTTAGCGATCAGAGCGCACACAGTGATCTGACAAATACCCAAAAATACAAGAACGAGCTCTGAGACGTGGAAACTCTGTAGACTGCACACCTGATCCTATCCTAAACACAACTAAAAGCGGCTGTGGATTGCGCCTAACAACTACCTAGGCAACTCGGCACAGCCTAAGAAACTAGCTAGCCTGAAGATAGAAAAATAGGCCTGACTTGCCCCAGAGAAATTCCCCAAAGGAAAAGGCAGCCCCCCACATATAATGACTGTGAGTAAGATGAAAAGACAAAACGTAGGGATGAAATAGATTCAGCAAAGTGGGGCCCGATATTCTAGGACAGAGCGAGGACAGTAAAGCGAACTTTGCAGTCTACAAAAAACCCTAAAGCAAAACCACGCAAAGGGGGCAAAAAAAACCCACCGTGCCGAACTAACGGCACGGCGGTACACCCTTTGCGTCTCAGAGCTTCCAGCAAAACAAAAGACAAGCTGGACAGAAAAAAAGCAACAAAAAAGCAAAAAGCACTTAGCTATACAGAGCAGCAGGTCACAGGAACAATCAGGAGAAGCTCAGATCCAACACTGAAACATTGACAAGGAGCAAGGATAGCAGCATCAGGCGGAGTTAAGTAATGAAGCAGTTAACGAGCTCACCAGAACACCTGAGGGAGGAAGCTCAGAAGCTGCAGTACCACTTGTGACCACAGGAGTGAATTCAGCCACAGAATTCACAACAGTACCCCCTCCTTGAGGAGGGGTCACCGAACCCTCACCAGAGCCCCCAGGCCGACCAGGATGAGCCGCATGAAAGGCACGAACAAGATCGGAAGCATGAACATCAGAGGCAAAAACCCAGGAATTATCTTCCTGAGCATAACCCTTCCATTTAACCAGATACTGGAGTTTCCGTCTAGAAACACGAGAATCCAAAATCTTCTCCACAATATACTCCAATTCCCCCTCCACCAAAACCGGGGCAGGAGGCTCAACAGATGGAACCATAGGTGCCACGTATCTCCGCAACAACGACCTATGGAATACATTATGTATGGAAAAGGAGTCTGGGAGGGTCAAACGAAAAGACACAGGATTGAGAACCTCAGAAATCCTATACGGACCAATAAAACGAGGTTTAAATTTAGGAGAGGAAACCTTCATAGGAATATGACGAGAAGATAACCAAACCAGATCCCCAACACGAAGTCGGGGACCCACACGGCGTCTGCGATTAGCGAAAAGTTGAGCTTTCTCCTGGGACAAGATCAAATTGTCCACTACCTGAGTCCAGATCTGCTGCAACCTATCCACCACAGAATCCACACCAGGACAGTCCGAAGACTCAACCTGTCCTGAAGAGAAACGAGGATGGAACCCAGAATTGCAAAAAAATGGAGAAACCAAGGTAGCCGAGCTGGCCCGATTATTAAGGGCGAACTCAGCCAACGGCAAAAAGGACACCCAATCATCCTGGTCTGCAGAAACAAAACATCTCAGATATGTTTCCAAGGTCTGATTGGTTCGTTCGGTCTGGCCATTAGTCTGAGGATGGAAAGCCGAGGAAAAGGATAGGTCAATGCCCATCCTACCACAAAAGGCTCGCCAAAACCTTGAAACAAACTGGGAACCTCTGTCAGAAACAATATTCTCAGGAATGCCATGCAACCGAACCACATGCTGAAAGAACAAAGGTACCAAATCAGAGGAGGAAGGCAATTTAGCCAAGGGCACCAGATGGACCATTTTAGAAAAGCGATCACAGACCACCCAAATGACTGACATCTTTTGAGAAACGGGAAGGTCAGAAATGAAATCCATCGAAATATGTGTCCAAGGCCTCTTTGGGACCGGCAAGGGCAAAAGCAACCCACTGGCACGAGAACAGCAGGGCTTAGCCCTAGCACAAATCCCACAGGACTGCACAAAAGTACGTACATCCCGTGACAGAGATGGCCACCAGAAGGATCTAGCCACTAACTCTCTGGTACCAAAGATTCCAGGATGACCAGCCAACACCGAACAATGAAGTTCAGAGATAAGTTTATTAGTCCACCTATCAGGGACGAACAGTTTCTCTGCTGGACAACGATCAGGTTTATTCGCCTGAAATTTTTGCAGCACCCGCCGCAAATCAGGGGAGATGGCAGACACAATGACTCCTTCCTTGAGGATACCCGCTGGCTCAGATAAACCCGGAGAGTCGGGCACAAAACTCCTAGACAGAGCATCCGCCTTCACATTTTTAGAGCCCGGAAGGTACGAAATCACAAAGTCGAAGCGGGCAAAAAATAACGACCAACGGGCCTGTCTAGGATTCAAGCGCTTGGCAGACTCGAGATAAGTCAAGTTCTTATGATCAGTCAATACCACCACGCGATGCTTAGCTCCTTCAAGCCAATGACGCCACTCCTCGAATGCCCACTTCATGGCCAGCAACTCTCGATTGCCCACATCATAATTACGCTCAGCGGGCGAAAACTTCCTGGAAAAGAAAGCACATGGTTTCATCACTGAGCAATCAGAACCTCTCTGTGACAAAACCGCCCCTGCTCCAATCTCAGAAGCATCAACCTCGACCTGGAACGGAAGAGAAACATCTGGCTGACACAACACAGGGGCAGAACAAAAACGACGCTTCAACTCCTGAAAAGCTTCCACAGCAGCAGAAGACCAATTAACCAAATCAGCACCTTTCTTGGTCAAATCGGTCAATGGTTTGGCAATGCTAGAAAAATTACAGATGAAGCGACGATAAAAATTAGCAAAGCCCAGGAACTTTTGCAGACTTTTCAGAGATGTCGGCTGAATCCAATCCTGGATGGCTTGGACCTTAACTGGATCCGTCTCGATAGTAGAAGGGGTAAAGATGAACCCCAAAAATGAAACTTTCTGCACACCGAAGAGACACTTTGATCCCTTCACAAACAAAGAGTTAGCACGCAGGACCTGGGAAACCATTCTGACCTGCTTCACATGAGACTCCCAATCATCTGAGAAGATCAAAATGTCATCCAAGTAAACAATCAGGAATTTATCCAGATACTCACGGAAGATGTCATGCATAAAAGACTGAAACACAGATGGAGCATTGGCAAGTCCGAACGGCATCACTAGATACTCAAAATGACCCTCGGGCGTATTGAATGCAGTTTTCCATTCATCTCCTTGCCTGATTCTCACCAGATTATACGCACCACGAAAATCTATCTTAGTGAACCAACTAGCCCCCTTAATCCGAGCAAACAAGTCAGATAACAATGGCAAGGGATACTGAAATTTAACAGTGATCTTATTAAGAAGGCGGTAATCAATACACGGTCTCAGCGAACCATCCTTCTTGGCTACAAAGAAGAACCCTGCTCCCAGTGGTGATGACGATGGGCGAATATGTCCCTTCTCCAGGGATTCCTTCACATAACTGCGCATAGCGGCGTGTTCGGGCACGGATAAATTAAATAATCGACCTTTAGGGAATTTACTACCAGGAATCAAATTGATAGCACAATCACAATCCCTATGCGGAGGTAGAGCATCAGACTTGGGCTCTTCAAATACATGCTGATAATCAGACAAGAACTCTGGGACCTCAGAAGGGGTGGATGACGAAATCGACAAAAATGGAACATCACCATGTACCCCCTGACAACCCCAGCTGGATACCGACATGGAATTCCAATCCAATACTGGATTATGGGTTTGTAGCCATGGCAACCCCAACACGACCACATCATGCAGATTATGCAACACCAGAAAGCGAATAACTTCCTGATGTGCAGGAGCCATGCACATGGTCAGCTGGGCCCAGTATTGAGGTTTATTCTTGGCCAAAGGTGTAGCATCAATTCCTCTCAATGGAATAGGACACCGCAAAGGCTCCAAGAAAAACCCACAACGTTTAGCATAATCCAAATCCATCAGATTCAGGGCAGCGCCCGAATCCACAAACGCCATGACAGAAAACGACGACAAAGAGCATATCAAGGTAATGGACAGAAGGAATTTGGACTGTACAGTACCAATGACGGCAGACCTAGCGGACGGCTTAGTGCGCTTAGGACAATCAGAAATAGCATGAGTGGAATCACCACAGTAGAAACACAGACCATTCAGACGTCTGTATTCCTGCCGTTCAACTCTAGTCATAGTCCTATCGCACTGCATAGGCTCAGGTTTAACCTCAGGCAGTACCGCCAAATGGTGCACAGATTTACGCTCACGCAAGCGTCGACCGATCTGAATGGCCAAAGACAAAGACTCATTCAAACCAGCAGGCATAGGAAATCCCACCATGACATCCTTAAGAGCCTCAGAGAGACCCTTTCTGAACAAAGCTGCCAGCGCAGATTCATTCCACTGAGTGAGTACTGACCATTTCCTAAATTTCTGACAATATACTTCTATATCATCCTGACCCTGGCACAAAGCCAGCAAATTTTTCTCAGCCTGATCCACTGAATTAGGCTCGTCGTACAGCAATCCGAGCGCCAGGAAAAACGCATCGACACTACTCAATGCAGGGTCTCCTGGCGCAAGAGAAAATGCCCAGTCTTGAGGGTCGCCGCGCAAAAAAGAAATAATAATCAAAACCTGTTGAATAGGATTACCAGAAGAATGAGGTTTCAAGGCCAGAAATAGCTTACAATTATTTTTGAAACTTAGAAACTTAGTTCTATCTCCAAAAAACAAATCAGGAATAGGAATTCTTGGTTCTAACATAGATTTCTGATCAATAGTATCTTGAATTTTTTGTACATTTATAACGAGATTATCCATTGAAGAGCACAGACCCTGAATATCCATGTCCACACCTGTGTCCAGAATCACCCAAATGTCTAGGGGAAAAAAAAAAAAAGTGAACACAGAGCAGAAAAAAAAAAAAAATGATGTCAGAACTTTTTCTTTCCCTCTATTGAGAATCATTAGTTTGGCTCCTTGTACTGTTATGTTTGCTAATGACAGGTGTTATGAAGGCAATCCAGAAACACAGTGTGCTTAGCGATCAGAGCGCACACAGTGATCTGACAAATACCCAAAAATACAAGAACGAGCTCTGAGACGTGGAAACTCTGTAGACTGCACACCTGATCCTATCCTAAACACAACTAAAAGCGGCTGTGGATTGCGCCTAACAACTACCTAGGCAACTCGGCACAGCCTAAGAAACTAGCTAGCCTGAAGATAGAAAAATAGGCCTGACTTGCCCCAGAGAAATTCCCCAAAGGAAAAGGCAGCCCCCCACATATAATGACTGTGAGTAAGATGAAAAGACAAAATGTAGGGATGAAATAGATTCAGCAAAGTGGGGCCCGATATTCTAGGACAGAGCGAGGACAGTAAAGCGAACTTTGCAGTCTACAAAAAACCCTAAAGCAAAACCACGCAAAGGGGGCAAAAAAAAACCACCGTGCCGAACTAACGGCACGGCGGTACACCCTTTGCGTCTCAGAGCTTCCAGCAAAACAAAAGACAAGCTGGACAGAAAAAAAGCAACAAAAAAGCAAAAAGCACTTAGCTATACAGAGCAGCAGGTCACAGGAACAATCAGGAGAAGCTCAGATCCAACACTGAAACATTGACAAGGAGCAAGGATAGCAGCATCAGGCGGAGTTAAGTAATGAAGCAGTTAACGAGCTCACCAGAACACCTGAGGGAGGAAGCTCAGAAGCTGCAGTACCACTTGTGACCACAGGAGTGAATTCAGCCACAGAATTCACAACAGGACCCGTGACGAACCCCCAACGTTGGTATTGGGTGGGCTACAAGACGTGTAATCCTGACCCGGAATTCTGCCACACCAACGGGTTTTTCTTCAGGTCTGTAAAGCAAAGCAGTTTTTACAGCAAGATTAACAGCAGTTTCTGTTAAGAGGCAGTCTCTGTAAAAGCCTCCTTTTGTAAAACCAGTAGAAAGCACCTTTAAGAAGGTGCAAACTATGTACAGTGGACAGTTTGTGATCATGCAACAGTCCATGATTCTGCAGTTCTTTAACGCAAAAAGGAAAAAGGTAACATTGTAAACAAAGGATCCTTTTAAACAGGGGATCCCTTTAAATTTTAACCCTAAACGGGTTCAAAGGAAGACAAAAGAAATGTTTTTAGAACTATTTACATTCTTTATTTCGAGGCTTATTTGGATGGCTTCCAGGGCTTTACCTGGCACACAACCCTTCTTGGCCTGGGAAGGTTAGAAACCAGGGCCACAAAAGAAGTCTGAGTAGCTTGGTCGTGAGCGGCGGCCACAACAGGGGCCGCGGCTGCTGTTTCAGTGACGGGTTCATTTTCTGGGGCCCTGGGTGTCACCAGAAGAGCTGCACATCTCTGGACATCCCGAGCCCACCAACCGTTTCCATTTTGGTACCAGATGTATGTCACGGCATCCCCGGGGTACAAGTCTGGGCCCGCATAGTCTTCTCCGAAGCAGGGCTCCACTTCATCCCGTGTGACGTGGACCCTCACTGGCAACCCGATTTCTTGGATGAAGCCCCTTCCCTTCTGCGGGTGAACGATCACGACAACACCCCATTTTGGTGAAAAGTCATCCTGCAGGTCCCCCCGGGCCTCTTGTTCTGCTTCCTCCCTCCACTCAGCTATTAGGTGTTGCCAGTACTCTCCCCAGGGAAGGACCCTAAGGTCATGCTCCCACGACCCATGGCCTGGTGGCGGAGCCATCAGGGTTCCAGCAGTTGTAGCAGGTGACAGAGCAGACATGGAGGACAGGTGGATGCGACCATGTCTGGTACCTGCACGTGGGCGGGCTCCACCGCTGTCGGTCCACTCCACGGATGAGAGCACCGTAGCTAGCGGCGGTGCGGGACGCGTCCCCTCTGGAGCGATCCTCCTGCAGAAGGCCAACCTCTGAGACTCTGCTGCTGCCACCCAGTTGCCCAGGGGCTGGCCGTCAGGCCCCTCCGTGAACGACTCCGAGAAGGCCATATTCACCAGCGGTGATAGGTCTAAGTACTCCTCTGGCAACAGGGGCCTGCGCTGGGTCGGAGCATCCCCATGTGGGCACCTGGGGGTCACAATGTCCGTTTCCTCCTTGCCCTTTTCCCGCTCTCTCCTCCATGGGCGGTTTCTATTTCTTTGTCACCGCCCGCCATTGAGGATCAGGAGGCGGATCTCGGCTGCTGACGGACATGTCCTCAAGGTGCAGAGATATTTAGACTGGGCGGCCATTATTTTTCGCATTCTCAGTTTGTTCACGCCCACAACGCCACGCCCTTCTTCTTCTCTTGCACTCCTCGTGGTGGTGTAATGGCGGCGGTTTTGGTGGGAATTTTGGCGGCAAATGGCAATACACAGTCTTTAAGCAGTTCAAGTACAATTCTGGCACAGTTCTTAGGCACACACGACCCGATTTTCAGGCTTAAGTAGATCCTGTTCGTGATGCCAAAATTTTGGAGCGCTCCCAGTAGGGCAGTGGGGAACTCGGAGCCGGGCCCTTTGGTTCTTAAGGGGGATGTCACGGTGGCTGACCCGGTCCGTGGCCCTAGGGGCGTCCGTTGATAAAAGGGGGGAAAGGTCTTTAAAGGGATAATGTTCATGATGCCACCTGTGGTATTCGGTCAGGGTGGCCGACGCTGCTTAGGGGTCCACTGGGGTGATGTTATGGCAGCTAGATGGTATACCTTCCCACAGGTGAAGTATATCCCCAGGGCTTCCCAGAGGTGTAGATGGTGGATGGTGTGAGGTGCAGTGAAGAACGAGGACACAAGGGTGCAGTCTCTTTAGCTTTTTACTGAAGGTTCAGCATCCATAGTCCAAAGCACCAGATCACAGGGCAGACAGAGTCTGGCGGGTCTGAAGGCAAATCCAGAGTCCTCTTATCCAGGTGGAAATCAGTAGCCTTCCTCTAGCGCCTAGGTGTTGTAGTACCTCCCTGCTGTGCGTCTCGGTAAGGTCCTCACAACTGTCTTTCTCTCTCTGTCCCCCTGATGGGTAGGATATGCTCTGGCAAAAAAGAAGAGACCACTGCAAAATGTTCAATTTGTCTGATTTTTCTCTTTATAGGTATATTTTTGAGTAAAATGTAAATTGTTAATTTATTCTATTAACTTCTGACATAACATGTCTCCGAATTTCCAAGCAATACATTTTGTATTGTTTTCTGAAAAAGAAAAATAGTCAAAAAAAATAGTCAAAATTTTAAAAAAAGCCAGTGCTTTCAGACCTCAAATAATGCAAAGAAAACAAGTTCATAATCATTTAGAAACAACAATACTAATGTTTTAACTCAGAAATAGTTCAGAAATCAATATTTTGTGGACTAACCATGATTTTTAATCACAGCTTTCATGCGTCTTGGCATGCTTTCCACCAGTCTTTCACACTGCTTCTGGCGCAAGAATTTAAGCAGTTCTTCTTTGTTTGATGGCTTGTGACTATCCATCATCTTCTTGTTACATTCCAGAGGTTTTCAATGGGGTTCAGATCTGGAGATTGGGCTGCCCATGACAGGGTTTTGATGTGGTGGTCTCTTAATTTTTGCCAGAGCTGTAAGTAAGTGTTTGCACTACTGTACTATTTAATGCACAGTCCTGCTCTTGCCTATTATAATGGTGCTTTTAAAATGAAGGAAAATAATATTAAAACTGATTTCTAATGAAGGTTGTGCTGTTGTTTTTCCCTGTTAAAAAAGTATGCTGATTTTCAATAAAGTAGTCGCCGGATGTAGACAGGTCCATCGTCAACGTTTTATCATGTGATCCAGCAGCAACTACCGTATTTTTCGGACTATAAGACAGTGCCTTCCACAAGACGCACCCCAAATTTTGGGGTGGAAAATAGCCAAAAAATTTTTTTATAAGGTGGGGGTCCGTCTTATCGTCCGAATTTAAGGTATCTTACCTGAGGGCCGGTGGTGGTAGATCGGGGTCAAAGGAGGCATGGTCCCTTCCTCAGGAAGCAAGCAGCAGCAGAAGTGGGGCAATGCTGCAGTCCTGGGGTATCCCAGCGATGAGTGTCCGGTGTCGGCAGTAAGGCAGTGTGCGTTGCATGGAACAGGGTCCAGTCCTCAGGATGTTGGCGGCAGAAATGTGATGATGCTGCAGCCCGGTGTCCACAGTGAGCAGAGCCGAGTGCATCATTGGCTTCTCAGTGGCCATTTTCCTGAAGCCCAGAGCCTCAGAAAAATGGAGCACGAGAGGCCCAGCCTAGATCTCAGTCAGTGCACGCGCCACTTCCTGCGGCCCATAGCTTCAGGAAGATAGCCGCAGAAAAATCAACGATGCACTCCGCACTGCTCACCGCCGACACCGAGCTTCAGCATCGCCACACTTCTGCTGCCGCCGGTTCCCTGGTGAAAGGAAGCTGCTACACCACTGCCGCAACCCACTGGTAAGCCAGTGTTCGGACTATAAGACGTCCCCCATTTTCCTCACAAATTTTTTGGGGGAAAGGTGCATCTTATAGTCCGAAAAATACGGTAAGTAAATATGGGCAGCATGGTGGATCAGTGGTAAACAGTAAACACTATTGATTTTTTTGTGCTAGGGTCCTGGGTTCAAATCCCTCCAAGGACAACACCTGCAAGGAGTTATTATGTTCTTCCTGTGTTTGTGCGAGCTTTCTGCCACACTCCAAAGACATACTGATAGCCTGAATTAAGATTGTAAGCTCCATTGGGAACAAAGATCATAATAAATGTAAAGTGCTGTGGAATATAATAGTGCTATATAAGCAATGCAGAATAATAATAAAATGTCTTAAATGTGTGTGTAAAAGTCAATGCAGTCTGATGCTGTCTTTCTGGAAGCTATTTTATTTTGTTTTTGGAAAAGTTTTGTGAATTCATATAGGGTGTTGTTTTGGCTTCACTTCCATTAATGTTGGGCCCTTGCGGCTGCACAGGTTGCACCAATGGTAAGTCCACCGCTGGCAGTGAAGCAGTGTGTACTGTCCTTGGCTTTATTGGCAATGTGTGTTACCACTAGTCACTTATTATGAGATCCTCTTAGTTTTGTATGAATTCTTTTACTACTTAGTGCCATAATGACACATTGGTGCATTAGTAGCCCTGAACCTAGTGACAGATTCCATTTAATGATTAAGGATGGCGTGGTGAACAAATTGGTGATTATTATTCTTACCTAGGAGAAATAACTCAAGGTATACTTCTCTTTTATGTTTTCAGTGATGGATTTAAGGAGATAATGCCCTATGACCACTTCCAGCCCCTGCCAAGGTATGTAACAATTGCTGGTCCACAATCATTTTCCTAAATTCTTCATTAAATATCTTTTTAGTACATCATGTACTTTTGCTTGTAGATTACTTTAAATATTTTTTTTTATAGGAAATTACATTAAAAGATGCAGGTATATGTAATACTGCCACTTTACAAAGCATTAGTACAACCTTATCTGGAATACGTAGTTCACTTTTGGTGCCAATTCATAGAAAGGATGCCCTGCAGCTAGAAAAGGTACAAAGAAGAGCCACAAAACTGACAATAGGCATGGCAACTCTTAGGGTACCGTCACACTATACGATTTACCAACGATCACGACCAGCGATACGACCTGGCCGTGATCGTTGGTAAGTCGTAGTGTGGTCGCTGGAGAGCTGTCACACAGACAGCTCTCCAGCGACCAACGATGCCGAGGTCCCCGGGTAACCAGGGTAAACATCGGGTTACTAAGCGCAGGACCGCGCTTAGTAACCCGATGTTTACCCTGGTTACCAGCGTAAAAAAAAAACCAAACACTACATACTTACATTCCGGTGTCTGTCTCTTGCTGTCTGCTTCCCGCACTCACTGACTGCCGGCCGTAAAGTGAAAGCACAGCACAGCGGTGACGTCACCGCTGTGCTCTGCTTTCACTTTACGGCCGGCAGTCAGTGAGTGCGGGAAGCAGACGGCAAGGGACCTGACGGACACCGGAATGTAAGTATGTACTGTTTTTTTTTTTTTACATTTACGCTGGTAACCAGGGTAAACATCGGGTTACTAAGCGCGGCCCTGCGCTTAGTAACCCGATGTTTACCCTGGTTACAAGCGAACGCATCACTAGATCGGTGTCACACACACCGATCTAGCGATGACAGCGGGAGATCCAGCGACGAAAGAATGTTCCAAACGATCTGCTACGACGTACGATTCTCAGCAGGATCCCTGATCGCTGCTGCGTGTCAGACACAGCGATATCGTATGGATATCGCTGGAACGTCACGAATCGTACCGTCGTAGCGATCAAAATGGCACTGTGTGACGGTACCCTTAGTCATGGAAGGTTTAACATAATTACATTGATTTAGTCTTGAGAATAGATGTCTAAGGGGGGACATGATTAACAAGTACAGGAACATAAATGACCCTTACCAAGAGTATGGTCAAAAGCTGTTTCATGTTAAACCCATCTGAAAAGACAAGGGAACACTCCCTCCATGTGGAGAAAAACATGTTCAATCTCCAGCGGAAAACAGGCTTCTATACCATAACAGCTATTAATCAGTGGAATAATCTACTTTTGGTCACAGTGGGAATCTTTAATGGTTTCAATAAGGGCTTAGATACTTTATGATGAAAGTAACATAAATCATTTTGGAAAAGTGTAAAGTTCTTTCCTTAGTGGTTTATCCGTTGGATCAACAATTGGGATTGGAGGGAAAGAGTAGCTCATTTGGGGTGGACCGGATCATGCATTATGTTGGTGCCTGTGCCTCTTCACTTGATCATTTCTTATCCCTCAGTTGAACTTGATGGACATGTTTTTCAACTATATTAACTATGTAACTATACAACAGATCAAAATGGTGACCTTCAATGAAAATAGGGTCTATCATCCTTATTCTATTTACATGATTTCAACATATATAACAGGAGCAGACACTATTTGTGCAGCTGCACAGGGGCCCAAGAGGTAAAGGGGCCCTTTTTGACCTCCAAAGAAGGTGGAATTGTGCAATGTGATGGACTTCTAAGGGCTTATGTATTATTTTTGCACACAGGACCTTTACTGTCCGCGTCCACCAGTGATATATATATTAAAAAAAACCTGACTGGAAGTGAAAATAGTGGCATGGCTGTACAGGTCCTAGTAAGATAATGAAAATGAAAGATTATTGCCATTGCCATTCCATCATTTAAACCCATATGCTAATTAGACTTGACATGCGTCGGGGCCATGTCGATAGACTTCCATTCTAATTTAAATTTTGCTTTAACGCTTGTTTTATCAATACTGGTAAATCTGCATACCACAAAAGACGAAAACAATAATCATTAAGCTTTTAATACAATAAGTGGCCGAGAGCATGGTCATAATCCACCAAAAGCGCTCTCCCTAATGTCAAACCATAAAGTCATATACACAAGAGTGTCACTCCTAAATACACGTACATAACACTAGGGGAGTATTGACACCAAAATATGATAGAAAAAGTATACAAATTTTATTGATGAATACATATAAAGAAAAATGACATATACATACACAAGCATGGAGGACTATAACAACTCCACCATGCGAAGAGGAGGAAAAGCCAACCGGTACACTAATGGTAAAGCAAGCTAATACATGTACGACCTGGACAAATGGTTCAGAGGATAATAATGAACCAGGATACAGAGGAATACAAGCAAAAAGAGAACATCCCTCCGATGCCATATAGGCGCTGTATAAAGTTAAATCGTATAATCCTGGATACGGTGTCGTACATGTATTAGCGTGCTTTACCATTAGTGTACCGGTTGGCTTTTCCTCCTCTTCGCATGGTGGAGTTGTTATAGTCCTCCATGCTTGTGTCATCAATAAAATTTGTATACTTTTTCTATCATATTTTGGTGTCAATACTCCCCTTTTTTCGCTAGTGTTATATACCACAAAAGACGTATTATTTTTATTGTTGCACTAGGACCTATAAAGCCATACCATTAGCTTTAGAAGCAATGGGCACAGGACTCTGTCAGTGCCTGCTGGGCATGCTGGATTTGTACAGGTTGCTGATCCTTGCCCTAAATCAATCTGTATTGCTAATAAATAGTATTCATGTGCTGTACATGTGTTGTGTGTTGCAGGTGGGAGTATAATCCATGGACTGCATGCTCAGTTTCCTGTGGCGGGGGCATTCAGAGACGTAGCATTGTGTGTGTAGAGGAAACAATGCATGGAGAGATTCTTCAGGTAGAGGAATGGAAGTGCATGTATGCCCCCAAGCCATCTGTCATGCAGACCTGCAACCTCTTTGATTGTCCTAAGTGGATGGCTTTGGAATGGTCACAGGTAATTTGTACAGACTTAGATCGGAGACATTTCTCTTCTTTTCATTCTTTTTGGCTAGTCCTCTTTATTCCAGTCCTATTGAAAACTCTGCTCATGTGAGATGGATCCACTTCATTAAAAGGGGCAGGCATGTTAATGAACGCAGGGCCTTTTTCCGCTGTCGTTGCACTAGAGTAAGAAATCTACACCATCTGTGAGCTGGATTGGATTTTTGCTATAATTTACTCCAGTTTCTTTTTTTTGGGGCGACCAAAGTACAGTGCTAACATAAAAGCAACAAAAGTTGAAATATTGCTTAAAAATTTTCAGAATATCTGTTGATTTTTCCTCTCCTAAATTTGTTTATTTACTGGTTAATTAATATCTCAAATGTGATTTTTATGCATTAGTTTTATTGGAGCTGTAAATTATTACTTCTATCGCCTAAGCTGTTCTGACCATATTTAGATAGATTCTACCATATCCTAAGCCATGTGTCAAGGCTCGTTAAGGGGTCGACATTGACTGTTAGGATTGCTACTTCCGATAGGTGGCACTAGAGTTCTAGTTCTCTTCCTCTTTGAAGAGACAATTTGTATAATTAGCATATTTCCCAGAGGAGCATTGCGGCTTTAAGTCTCCTCATCTCGGCATGCTTAGCATGTCAATATCCGCAAGGAGAAACGATACTTCTTGGATTTCTTACATAGGAAATCATTGGATAAATCTGAATAATCAGTATTCACTATCACACATCTTTTTCTGTTTTCAGTGCACCGTGACATGTGGAAGAGGCTTGCGTTATAGGGTTGTATTATGTAATGATCATCGTGGACAACACACCGGAGGCTGCAACCCTCAGCTGAAGCCCCATATAAAGGAGGAATGCATTGTACCAGTTCCATGTTATAAACCCAGAGGTAAGACAACTTCACTTTCAATAAATGTGCCTGTCGTCCCTTTCATCTGGTTGATAAGTAACATATCTGTCATGCATTGAAGTGCTGCATTCTGTGTCTGCTAGAAAAGTTCCCTGTAGAAGCCAAACATCCGTGGCTAAAACAAGCACAGGAACTAGAGGAGACTAGAACAGCATCAGATCAGCCAACGTAAGTAGAATTTCTATTTATCCCAGTAATCTCAGCAGGATTAGAACATTCTCCAGAAACTTTGTTTTTCTTCTGAAAATAACAATGTACAATGTGTTAGCTGCCCCGTACGCCATACCGAACTGTCGTCTACATCCTGCGTCATTTACTGCAGCTCGTTAGGTGATACACAGGATTCGAAAACCTTCTTGGTATGGGTAAAGTTATGATGTTTTTACTCTAAATCATTTATCTTAAAATCTGCATATTATGGAAAAACATTGTGCAAATAACCAATCTCTAAACAAATAATAAAATAAGTAATAACTAAATAAGTGGCGATGGAGTTTACTGTAAGTAGAAAGATTTCTCATTTTTATTTTTAATAAAGATTGTGATACAAATTTTGAAATTAAAAGAATAAGTAAAGAAATGCAAAAACCTGATAAATAAAAATATGTAAAATATTTCATTTTCTGATTCCCATTTAAAGGAGCCCTAAATATACTGTAAAGTTACACAGTTTCGGCCATCAAGTATTGATGCGTTTTAATGTACACTGGGATTTGTTAAGACTGGCATTTCATAAATCAGCCTTAAGGCCCCTTTCACACATCCGTTTTTTTCTCATAAACTTGTATTAGCGACGGATTGTGGCCTCACGTCTCATCCGTCGTTCTCCAGATCCGTCGAAAATTGTTTGTCCGGCGGCCGGAGACAACAGACAAAGTAACGTTTTTTGTGTACGTAAAAAAACGGACAGAGACGGATTGGTTGCCATCTGTCGTTTGCTAGAGTGGAAGCCTATGGCGCCATATCCGTCAAATGATGGAATCCGATGACGGATTCCGTTTTTTTAACGGAACATGCTCCGATCCAATTAGCCAGATCTGCTAGTCGGATCCATCCAAAAACCAGATCTGTCGCATCAGTTTTTCACAATCTGCGACTGATCCGTCGAGCCAACGGATTGTGACTGACGGCAAAAAGCTGATGTGTGACAGGGGCCTAAAGAGAATCTGAAAAGATGATACTGCTACTAAGAGTAGCAGTATTGCTGTATAGGTCCCAGGAAAAAATAAAAATTATACCTGTATTATAGTAATCTAATGTGCCAGAGATGAAAAAGTCAATCTGCGAAACCACATGCAAAATAGCATGACCGTACATTGGGGGCAAGTCACTGGACTTCAAGTACATCAACAAGCCCCCAATGCACTTAAACGTTAACTGTATATGACTTTTTAAAGGCAACCTGTCACCTGATGCAGGCTGCCCAAACCATGTGCAGCACGAGCAAGATCCTGGCTGCACATCGCAGTCAATTGTAAATTTGCAGTGCCACAGGAGGCCAGTGGAGAACATCATTTTATTTTATTAATAATTTATTTCACAAATATGGCATGCACCATAATTTGCAATTTTTTCTTCTGCATGAAAACTTGTACTTAAAGGGAAGCGGTCATGTGAATTAACTTGCAGATGTGGGGTTCATCTGCAGGTTAATTGAGTCCTGACACTGTGCGGTGCCGGTCCCACTGCCGAGAGAAAATAAAATGTAATCTTCCCAGCAGCGTTCAGCTTCCAGCCATATCGGGGGTGACACTGGGGCGGGTTCAGTCACCGCTCTAACTAGCTAAACAGTCCTCTGCTCCTTGGTACATATTGTGGCTTTGGTAGAGCGGCATTATTATAGAAGTGCATAGTAACTGATGTGACCACGGCGCTCATGTACTGTATTTATTTTATTTGTTAGCAGAGTCACCTACATGTCAATTTCCCTGTAGCCGTAACTAAAAAATTGAGTATTGCATGGTGTCCATCTTTCTTCTCTGACTTAAAGATGAGCATCCTGAACAGGGGACCTCTAGCTAATAACTCAGAAATTCTTTTTAGACTATTTGAAAGTGAGTTTTCCAGATAAAACCTCTTCTATAAAATGCAGCAATCATTTTGTAAAACTTTTCAGATATGGTACGTGCTGCATAGTGTTTCTGAGCATTGGGTTTCCAGGTCCTGAGACCCTCACCAATCAGACGAAACACCGCTCCTAAATGCACAGCTCCTGAATGACCTGCGCGCATATAGCGGTGTACGGGCTCAGCAGTATCTATGGATCTGTAGATTCAATGTCAGACTTGTACGGATATATAGACCATAAACCAGAGTCCATAAACCTCTCTATATGTGCTGCTCGTACAGCAGCTGTGCACTTCAGAGTACTGTTGTGACTGATCAGTGGGGGTCTCAGGGCCCGACCCCTCTGATCAGCAATAGTATACAGCATCTACAACATATAAGACATTTTACAAAATGATAGTAAGTGTTACACTTCAAGAAAGACACTTTTGGTACCGCAGCCCAAGACAATGTGAAACTTCCAGGACCATTCTCTTTAGAGTCACAGAATGTAGTTTTCAGACATTCACTTTGTGTTTGCCTGTCCGGCTGATGACCCTTCATTTCTCAAAGTTGCAGATAGCGGTCCATATTACAGACTACTATGTAGACATGGCGATCCATGAGTCAACACAGCTGTGCTAACTCTGAAGGAAGGGACAAGGGATGAAAACTGAGGTCAAAGTAGGATCAGACAGAAAATGGCTGCCTTTATGGAGTAGGCCACTCTACATACATATTTACACTCCTTAACAGTGAAATTGCAACACCACAAAGGAAAAGTCATGCAATGATGGAAATCACAGGAAGGATAGACATGTTAGTGATATGCATGATGAGAAATGGAAACCAAATTTTCAAAATATCTCAGTTTATTCAGTTTTGAGTATGAGCAGAAATACTCTCCTTGAAATGATATCAGTGAGAGTACTTATGGTTGTCTAAGGCCAGGGTAATATTATTGCATAGCATACGATGCGAGAGCATCAAATGTGATATGCTAATGACACTCAGCTCAAACTGTGCTGCAAGCGTGAGCTGAGTGTCATTTTACTATGATCCGATCTTCTTGCGTGTGAGAATGGGATCACAGGTGCTGAGAAGAATGAGAGATTAATCTCTCCATCCTGTCCATTACCTGTCTCAGTGTATATCGGAGTGCGTTCGGATGACATCGGCTTGTGTAAAGTAACACGGAGCCAAGGGAAGCAAATAAGCCTGGCACCTCCCAGCATGACACGGCGGTGCAGTACCCCACAGCAACCGATCTCTGACACGGACTGTCTTGACGCCTCGGCTGCGATCTGGAGGATACCATTTGCTTTCCATTTGTGAGTTTCTTTGGACATTAAAGACATTTACTTTAAACGTTTATGTGGTCCCTGCCTATCTGTTGCACTGCACCAACCCCGCTGCACAACATTATAAATAAGATCTCCTCTGAGATGTCTTTTTTTCTAAGCTAAACAAGCCCAAAGTTTCCAACCTCTTCTATCCCTTGTAATAATTTAGTTGCCCTCCTTTGAACTGATTCTAACTTCTGAATATCCTTTTTAAAACATGGAGCCCAAAACTGGATCCTATCTTCTAGGTGTGGCCTTACAAGTGATTTATAAAGGAGTAACAACACATTAGGATCACAGAATTTTATCTCTGTTTTTAAATATTTAAAAGTGAGAGTCCTCATTGGTTGATGCCTTTTAATGGCTAACTGAAAAGATGGTAATAAATTGCAAACTTTCGAAACTACTCCAGTCCCTTCATCAGGCATAGACTAAAGGTACCTTCACACATAACGATATCATTAAGGATATCGTTGAAACGTCACGCTTTTTGTGACGTAGCAACGATCCCGCTAACGATATCTTTATGTGTGACAGCGACCAACAATCAGGCCCCTGCTGGGAGATCGTTGGTCGTGGGGAATGATCAGGACCTTTTTTTGGTCGCTGATCACCCCGCTGTCATCGCTAGATCGGCGTGTGTGACGCCGATCTAGCGATGTGTTCACCTGTAACCAGGGTAAATATTGGGTTACTAAGTGCAGGGCCGCGCTTAGTAACCCGATATTTACCCTGGTTACCGTTGTAAAAGTAAAATAAAAAAAACCACTACATACTCACATTCCGATGTTTGTCACGTCCCCCGCCGTCAACTTCCCTGCACTGACTGTCAGTGCCGGCCGTAAAGCAGAGCACAGCGGTGACGTCACCCCTGTGCTCTGCTTTACGGCCGGCGCTCACACAGTCAGTGCGGGAAGCTGACGGCGGGGGACGTGACAGACATCGGAATGTGAGTATGTAGTGTTTTGTTTTTTTTTACTTTTACAATGGTAACCAGGGTAAATATCGGGTTACTAAGCGCGGCCCTGCACTTAGTAACCCGATGTTTACCCTGGTTACCCGGGGACTTCGGCATCGTTGAAGACAGTTTCAATGATGCCGAAGTCTTTCCCCTGATCGTTGGTCGCTGGAGAGAGCTGTCTGTGTGACAGCTCCCCAGCGACCACACAACGACTTACCAACGATCACGGCCAGGTCGTATTGCTGGTCGTGATCGTTGGTAAATTGTTTAGTGTAACGGTACCTTAATAGAAATTCTTAAGAATCACATATTTATGCACACCACAGCACAGAAAATGCCATATATAAGACAGGTGATAGGAAGCAGAATTATCATTATGTGAGTGATAAACAGTTATGTCCATAAATATTGGAACAGTTCATAGATAAGGAGTGTGAATCTTTTATTGTCCTTTGATTGGGGTCTGGTTCTATGTTATGATGCCCCCACACGGTCTGAGGAGCAAATTCCTTAACTGATGTAAAAAGACATAAATCCATGCGACACAATCATTCCTGCACTAAGAGTGTCAAAGGTCATCATCAGCTTATATTCCCAGACTCTTCTGTCTCTCTTAGATTTGAAGCTACCTTTTAACACAAGTAATTTCATGTCCATAATGTTATGATTTGGGAGACAAAAATGTATTGCCACAGGTAGATCCATTCTTTTTTCTCTTATTGCATGGCGATGAGAGTTCATCCTTGTTCTCAGTTTCTGCCCTGTCTCCCCCACATACAGACCCTCAGTTGGACATTTAGTACAATAATTAGGTACACCACATTAGATGTGATGCAGCTGAAAGTTCCAGGGATCTTGTAGTCCTGATATGAATTAGGGATCTTTATCTTATCCGTGGTCATTATAAGTGGACAGGTTTTACATTTTTTCTGGTTGCAAGGAAGGGAACAGAGTAGTCTCGAAAGCTTGCAATTTGTTACCATCTTTTCATTTAGCCATTAAAATGTATCAACCACTGAGAACTCTCAATTCTAAATATTTTTCTATCCACTGGCTAACACAGTACCAAGATATATATCTTTCCGGTATCTCTCTTTTTATACACCCTAATATCTTGTATGCTTTTGCAGCTGCTATTTGACATTGAGTACTGCTGCGCAGCTTACTTGTAACCAGAATTCCATTTAATGTTAATTTTATGCGGCAATATGATACTATATTCCAGTTACTGAGAGTCCTATTCTCAACCCACGGCTCCCATCCTCTCTTCCTCTTAAAAGAATTTGTTTGCCACTATGGCCGTTACTTAGCTTCTCTGCTTCTGACGCCTTAGGATCCCCGCCCAAGGTACTCTTTGTCTCACATTCTCTAAGTTATAAACTTGGAGCTGTACTACTAGGCGTCCTGTCTCAGGATCGGTCTCCTGTAAATCCCTCCTGTCCTTGAGCCACTTCTCTTTTGTTCTCTCTACTCAGGATCTCTCTATCCACTGCCTCAGTCTCCAATCGCTTTGGGGACACCCATCCTATGTGATTCGGCTGAGTTCTCAGACCAAAGGTCTGATCTAGCTGCACTTTAGCCCCTTCTACTCTGGGCTAGTGCCAAATATTAACTCTAACTTTCCCTACTGTTGGACAGAACACAACACCCTCCTTCACTAATAATGCATATCACAATTCAAATTAAACGTCAAGATACATTTACAACTATAACGTGGGCAGTATGTCCATTTCCTTACATTTACACAACTACCCTCCCCCCAGATTCTAGTCTAATGATATCATCTATCCATCTTTAATCTCACCATCTATCTTTAATAATCTATCTATCTATCTATCTATCTATCTATCTATCTATCTATCTATCTATCTATCTTTTAATTGCCTGTTGCCACCTGGTATATAACGGCTACCCAACAACTTAGCATAATTGAACTCTATCAATCAGTTATATCACTTACCTGCCTGTTTATGTCACTTTTGCAGCTTCGACAGCTCCTTGAATAAGTCAACATAGTTCTCTATTAGGCTAGGTTCACATTGCGTTCAGGGGCAACGTTAAACGGAGTACGTTACACCGCGGCATAACATTGAATGCAATGTCGGACGCATCGCCTAGCGCACGCCCAGTATGGGCGTGCGCTAGTGATGTGCCGTCATTGAGGTGACGGACCCGAGACGCTGGCTGCAGCGTTTCCGGGTCCATCACTGCTAGCGCAGATGGAGCTAGCAGAAGCTCCATCTGCGGTAGCGTGATGTAGCGCAGGCACTTGCGCTAGCAGCAGCCCGTTAGCATATGTGCTGAACGGGCTGCTGCTAATGCAATGTGACCCTAGCCTAACTCATCTTAGTGAATGAAATCATTGTCCCTCCATCTGAATATATTCTGTCATTACTCATCCTTCTGTGTCCACATGTAGACATCTGTCAGTCTTTGAACGACATTGCCATATAACTGGCTGTGTCTTGGAGAACTGTATCTATCAGACTTTGGAGGGAATTTCGCGGCCTTTCCTCGGCATCTGCTGTAATTTCAGAACAAGGATACAGTACATTACATCTGTCTAGAGCTGGCCTTTGTGACTATGAGCAGCATAGGAATAAGTCCGGCTCTACTCCAAAGCACAGACACAAGCATTGCCAAACCAGCCTCGTGCTAGATAAATACCTTGGCCTTTGCGGTCTACCACGGCTAGTGTCCTACATTTATATAACTGTACAACATTCAAAGAACTTTTTTTTCTGTTGGCAGAATATAATATGACTTGCTGGAAGAGGAGAGCCAAGAAAAATTTGATCCTGACCTTTTTTTGTTTTTAGTTGTGGAATGTGATGACAGTTGAAACCCATGATGATTTTTAATGCTGCCCCCCAGGGTCCTCTATATTGCACATGGCTTCACCAACCTTGTGTATTATTCTTCAAACATTTTTTAGAACACTGGATATTTAATAATTTCCTAGATCCATGATAAATCATGGTAGGTGGTTGAACTGGACAGAAGGAGTTGCTTTGGTGCAGGTATAGTAAAATACGATGACATTGAAATAAATGAATTTTCCGTCATCACATTTGTTCCTGTCTATCATAGTAACATAGTAACATAGTCACATAGTTAGTAAGGCCGAAAAAAGACATTTGTCCATCCAGTTCAGCCTATATTCCATCATAATAAATACCCAGATCTACGTCCTTCTACAGAACCTAATAATTGTATGATACAATATTGTTCTGCTCCAGGAAGACATCCAGGCCTCTCTTGAACCCCTCGACTGAGTTCGCCATCACCACCTCCTCAGGCAAGCAATTCCAGATTCTCACTGCCCTAACAGTAAAGAATCCTCTTCTATGTTGGTGGAAAAACCTTCTCTCCTCCAGACGCAAAGAATGCCCCCTTGTGCCCGTCACCTTCCTTGGTATAAACAGATCCTCAGCGAGATATTTGTATTGTCCCCTTATATACTTATGCATGGTTATTAGATCGCCCCTCAGTCGTCTTTTTTCTAGACTAAATAATCCTAATTTCGCTAATCTATCTGGGTATTGTAGTTCTCCCATCCCCTTTATTAATTTTGTTGCCCTCCTTTGTACTCTCTCTAGTTCCATTATATCCTTCCTGAGCACCGGTGCCCAAAACTGGACACAGTACTCCATGTGCGGTCTAACTAGGGATTTGTACAGAGGCAGTATAATGCTCTCATCATGTGTATCCAGACCTCTTTTAATGCACCCCATGATCCTGTTTGCCTTGGCAGCTGCTGCCTGGCACTGGCTGCTCCAGGTAAGTTTATCATTAACTAGGATCCCCAAGTCCTTCTCCCTGTCAGATTTACCCAGTGGTTTCCCGTTCAGTGTGTAATGGTGATATTGATTCCCTCTTCCCATGTGTATAACCTTACATTTATCATTGTTAAACCTCATCTGCCACCTTTCAGCCCAAGTTTCCAACTTATCCAGATCCATCTGTAGCAGAATACTATCTTCTCTTGTATTAACTGCTTTACATAGTTTTGTATCATCTGCAAATATCGATATTTTACTGTGTAAACCTTCTACCAGATCATTAATGAATATGTTGAAGAGAACAGGTCCCAATACCGACCCCTGCGGTACCCCACTGGTCACAGCGACCCAGTTAGAGACTATACCATTTATAACCACCCTCTGCTTTCTATCACTAAGCCAGTTACTAACCCATTTACACACATTTTCCCCCAGACCAAGCATTCTCATTTTGTGTACCAACCTCTTGTGCGGCACGGTATCAAACGCTTTGGAAAAATCGAGATATACCACGTCCAATGACTCACCGTGGTCCAGCCTATAGCTTACCTCTTCATAAAAACTGATTAGATTGGTTTGACAGGAGCGATTTCTCATAAACCCATGCTGATATGGAGTTAAACAGTTATTCTCATTGAGATAATCCAGAATAACATCCCTCAGAAACCCTTCAAATATTTTACCAACAATAGAGGTTAGACTTACTGGCCTATAATTTCCAGGTTCACTTTTAGAGCCCTTTTTGAATATTGGCACCACATTTGCTATGCGCCAGTCCTGCGGAACAGACCCTGTCGCTATAGAGTCACTAAAAATAAGAAATAATGGTTTATCTATTACATTACTTAGTTCTCTTAGTACTCGTGGGTGTATGCCATCCGGACCCGGAGATTTATCTATTTTAATCTTATTTAGCCGGTTTCGCACCTCTTCTTGGGTTAGATTGGTGACCCTTAATATAGGGTTTTCATTGTTTCTTGGGATTTCACCTAGCATTTCATTTTCCACCGTGAATACCGTGGAGAAGAAGGTGTTTAATATGTTAGCTTTTTCCTCGTCATCTACAACCATTCTTTCCTCACTATTTTTTAAGGGGCCTACATTTTCAGTTTTTATTCTTTTACTATTGATATAGTTGAAGAACAGTTTGGGATTAGTTTTACTCTCCTTAGCAATGTGCTTCTCTGTTTCCTTTTTGGCAGCTTTAATTAGTTTTTTAGATAAAGTATTTTTCTCCCTATAGTTTTTTAGAGCTTCAATGGTGCCATCCTGCTTTAGTAGTGCAAATGCTTTCTTTTTACTGTTAATTGCCTGTCTTACTTCTTTGTTTAGCCACATTGGGGTTTTCCTATTTCTAGTCCTTTTATTCCCACAAGGTATAAACCGCTTACACTGCCTATTTAGGATGTTCTTAAACATTTCCCATTTATTATCTGTATTCTTATTTCTGAGGATATTGTCCCAGTCTACCAGATTAAGGGCATCTCTAAGCTGGTCAAACTTTGCCTTCCTAAAGTTCAATGTTTTTGTGACTCCCTGACAAGTCCCCCTAGTGAAAGACAGGTGAAACTGCACAATATTGTGGTCGCTATTTCCTAAATGCCCAACCACCTGCAGATTTGTTATTCTGTCAGGTCTATTAGATAGTATTAGGTCTAAAAGTGCTGCTCCTCTGGTTGGATTCTGCACCAATTGTGAAAGATAATTTTTCTTGGTTATTAGCAGAAACCTGTTGCCTTTATGGGTTTCACAGGTTTCTGTTTCCCAGTTAATATCCGGGTAGTTAAAGTCCCCCATAACCAGGACCTCATTATGGGTTGCAGCTTCATCTATCTGCTTTAGAAGTAGACTTTCCATGGTTTCTGTTATATTTGGGGGTTTGTAACAGACCCCAATGAGAATTTTGTTACCATTTTTCCCTCCATGAATTTCAACCCATATGGACTCGACATCCTCATTCCCTTCACTAATATCCTCCCTTAAAGTGGACTTTAGACAAGACTTTACATAGAGACAAACCCCTCCTCCTCTCCGATTTTTACGATCGTTTCTAAACAGACTGTAACCCTGTAAGTTAACTGCCCAGTCATAGCTTTCATCTAACCATGTCTCGGTTATTCCCACTATGTCAAAGTTACCTGTAGATATTTCTGCTTCTAGTTCTTCCATCTTGTTTGTCAGGCTTCTGGCGTTTGCGAGCATGCAGTTTAGAGGATTTTGTTTTGTTCCAATCTCCTCACTGTGGATTGTTTTAGAAATGTTCTTACCTCCCTTCTGAGTATGTTTTCCTGGGTCGTCTTTGTTCGAGTCTAATGTTTTTCTTCCCGTCCCCTCTTCTTCTAGTTTAACGCCCGCCTGATGAGTGTAGCGAGTCTTCTGGCGAATGTGTGTTTCCCAGGTTTGTTGAGGTGTAGTCCGTCTCTGGCGAGGAGTCCATCATACCAATAATTCACACCGTGGTCCAGGAATCCAAATCCTTGGACCCCACTATGAAATGCATCTATCATAAACCATTCAAGAGTATGAAGTCATAGCTAACTTCTGTATGACATATGTACTACAATATCACTTTTTCCAGTTCACAGTGGAGAGTAAAAGGAACAGTTCATAAATGGAAACCAGTGAATCAGGGAAAAGGACCCCTTTTATTACAGGTCATAGTGTGCAATGAATCATCATGCCACTGTCCACTACAGATCGTTAAAGTCTGCATGACGTCTTTCACTACAAACCATAGGATGCACAGAATCGTCCACTACAGGTCATCAGTCATTCCGTGACTCCCATACTACAGGCAATGATCAGCAAAGGATTCCAATTCTCCTTTTGCTGCCGGCCATAACAAAGGACCCTCAGGCCTCTGTTTACTACCGGTTCTAAGGTCCAAGGATCAACATTGCCCCCTTTACTACAGGACGCAAAATGCAAAGAATTAACAAGTCCTTTCTCAATATAGGCTTATGGTCTTTAGTAAAAAGAACAACTTTACATCTCATCACTTTATTATGTCCATTCTCATCAGCTAGTGGATATAAGGAGGACCTATATTATTATTTATTTTACTCATTTATATAGCACCATTGATTCCACATCACTTTACATACATTATTGGCACTGTCCCCATTGGGGCTCACAATCTAGATTCCCTATCAGTATGTCTTTAGAGTATGGGAGGAAACCTACACAAACACGAGGAGAACATATAAACTCCTTGCAGATATTGTCCCTGGTGGAATTTCAACCCAGGACTGCAGAGAAGCAAGGCTGCAGTGCTAACCACTGAGCCATGTGCTGTAGAGAGTGCCACAGACATTAGATTTATGGATTCTGCATGGAGATAAAAAAATAAATCAATTTATCTCTTAGTTACTATTGTGAACAAGACAAAACCGTTATTTTTTACGTTAAATGATTTTCTAATTTCATAAAACTAATTAATCAAGGGATTTTCATTACTTAGCCAGAATGGATAGTGGCTACGGATGGTGGCTACAGATGGTGGCTACAGATGGTGGCTACAGATAGTGGCTAGGGAGAGTGGCTACGGATAGTGGCTATGGATAGTGGCTATGGATAGTGGCTATGGATAGTGGCTAGGGATAGTAGCAATGTATAGTTGCTACGGATAGTGGCTACGGATAGTGGCTACGGATAGTGGCTAGGGATAGTGGCTACGGATAGTGGCTACGGATAGTAGCTAGGGATAGTTGCTACGGATAGTGGCTACGGATAGTGGCTACGGCTAGTAGCTAGGGATAGTTGCTATGGATAGTGGCTATGGATAGTGGCTAGGGATAGTGGCTATGGATAGTGGCTACGGATAGTAGCTAGGAATAGTAGCTAGGGATAGTGGCTACGGATAGTGGCTACGAATAGTGGCTAGGGATAGTGGCTAGGGATAGTGGCTAGGGATAGTGGCTACGGATAGTGGCTACGGATATTAGCTAGGGATAGTTGCTACGGATAGTGGCTACGGATAGTATCTAGGGATAGTTGCTATGGATAGTGGCTACGGATAGTGGCTAGGGATTGTGGCTACGGATAGTGGCTACGGATAGTGGCTATGGATAGCGGCTACGGATAGTGGCTACGGATAGTGGCTACGGATAGTAGCTAGGGTTAGTTGCTACGGATAGTGGCTACGGATAGTGGCTACGGATAGTGGCTACGGATAGTGGCTATGGATAGTGGCTATGGATAGTGAATAGGGAGAGTGGCTATGGATAGTGGCTACAGATAGTGGCATTAGATAGTGGCTACGGATAGTAGCTACGGATAGTGGCTAGGGATAGTGGCTACGGATAGTGGCTACAGATAGTGGCTAGGGATAGTGGCTATGGATAGTGGCTAGTGATAGTGGCTATGGATAGTGGCTCGGGATAGTGGCTATGGATAGTGCCTACGGATAGTGGCTATGGATAGTGGCTATGGATAGTGGCTAGGGATAGTGGATATGGATAGTGCCTACGGATAGTGGCTATGGATAGTGGATATGGATAGTGGCTAGGGATAGTGGCTAGGGATAGTGGCTGTGCATCTCTGTGAGGCCTGTACTGCTAAGGACTGACTCTGACTATTGTATTTTCTGTCCATGTGCTGCCCATATGCGCTCCTGACTGCCCCATGACAGCACACCGACCAATGGAAGTCAGTGTGCTAGTGGACAAAAGCCATTTAGCACAGGACCAAAATGCATAAAAGCATTGCTCTGTTCTATCTGATTTTTGGATGAACCCTTAAGTTCATTGAGTGCATTGAAAAAACAGATGCCGTAATGACACCATCTGTGTAACAGATACATTGCAAAGATTACATGGAAACATGAATTGGGACTTCTATTATTTTTTATTAATGTAAAAAACTGCTGCCATACGGATGTCAATAACGGACATATGCATGATATATGAATGTGACAGAAAGCTAAAAAAAAGTAATTTTAATTTTTATTTCATAAATCAATAATACATGTGAAAATAAGCAACTTTTAATGAATCTTATCAGAAAGATCTGCTTCTTTCAGTGAAGACTTTCCCATTACTGAGATAGGAGATGGCGGCTGCTACTGATAAGCTTCTAGATAGGCGGGAGATGATGAGGGGAGGAGCTCTGTCTCTAGCTCCTCCCTCCTCCCGTCTACACAGAAGTCAGTCATTAGCAGCCGCCATCTCCTATCTCATTAAAGGGAAAGTCTTCACTGAATACAGATTTTACCTCAGAATTGAGAATTTTGATAATGACCAATCAATTCTGTCAGAGAATGAAGCAAATCTCTCTGATAAGATAGATTACAAAGTTGCCGATTTTCATCTGTACTATTGATGTATGGAGTAAAAATTCAAGTGACGGTTACTCTTTAAACAGACAACCCTTTGATTTGACTAGACAAATTTTTACTTTGATTTTCCTTGTGGTGCTGCAGGAAAATTAGACACTTATTACCAGTTTTCTCCATAGGGTGCTGTTGTTTGCTGGGTGCCAAAAGAAGGGGGACACTTTATGGAGATTTTTTTTTAGTCAAGAGACCTTTCTAACAAATAGGGAACGTTCAAAGAGGACCCATTAATTTTGGTTTACAACTGGATGGAAAACAATCAAGTGCTTGTCCCGCAATGTACATTTTAATCAACAGATCTTGGAATAAAAATAATGTCCACAATTGGATGTATTAAAAAAGTCCCTGCCTGAGATAATCTTATAAATGTGCCCTGCTGTGTACTGTGTAATGGTTGTGTCTGACCGTACAGGAGCATGGTCTGATCATACCACAGCTCCTGGGCAGGGGAGGAAGAAAAAGACTATACAGACATTACAGCAGGGGAACATAGCTGCAGATTCTTTCTGAGGTAAAACATTTCCCTGCCTGTTTAAAACATGTTTCTACTCACAACATATCATCTATGATCCCATGCTGTAATGTCTGTATAGTCTTTTGCTTCCTCCCCTGCCCAGGAGCTGCGGTAAGATCAGACCATGTTCCTGCACAGTCAGACACAGCCATTACACAGTACACAGCAGGGGCACATTTATAGGATTATTTCAGCACAGGAACATTTTATTTAATCACATCCAATTGTGGAACTTATTGTTATTCCAAGATCTATTGATTAAAATATACTTTCTTCTTGGGACAACCCCGTTAACTCTTTATAGAGCAGTAAATAGACAAATAATGCATAGACAACAACTAAATTAGACTGTAAATGTGAATCTGAAGAGCAGAAAAGTTGTTTCTGTTGTCTGACTACTTGTAGATAGAAAGCTAGGTAGTAGCTGCCAGGTAGCTAGATACAAAGCTTTCTACCCGATTATATGGGAACTGCAAGAAATATAACAGTGTCATCATGAATCATCCATTGTTGCAGGTTCATCCCAGAAGCATGGTCACCGTGCAGTGCTACATGTGGTCGTGGTCTTCAAGTGAGGGAAGTCAAGTGTCGCATTTTACTGACATTTACTCAGACTGAGTTAGAATTGCCGGAAGAAGAATGTGAAGAAGAAAAGCCCATTGTAGAAAGATCGTGCTACCTCCCACCGTGTGAGGGCGAAGCAGTGGACCAAGCAGTAGAGCTTCCCACACAAGAGGAGGAATCGGCCGAGATGTATGACTGGGAGTATATCGGCTTCACGGCCTGCTCCAGCAGTTGTTCAGGAGGTAGAGATTGTTACATGCATGACCATATATGATCCCTTGTTACATTACTAACGTGTCATTTTTCCGTTCTTCCCACCTGGATCTGGACCCGGTTCGGTTTTAGACCAGTATCTGCAGAATTCCAGCTTTCCCTGTTATCTACAATCTTGCCGCATCTTCTACTGTCCAGTACAGACCCTAGATCTAGAACTTTGTGCTCTTATAGACAGATATTCAAGTATTGGAGCACCCTTTACGATGCTTGCCAATTCTTGCAGCCAAGAATCTGTGCTTGTGGTCACTCGTACTTCACAGACCACATCCCGTTCACACCCATTCATTTTGGACAGGCACTTTGTTATGGAATTTACCCCTTAATACAGTGTAGGAGGGGCACTGTCTACAAACAGTACATTTAGTTTACTTAGGACTTCCTAATTCTTGGTAAAAAGTAGATTACGTGTTTTACCCTTATTTTTTATTGATATGTAAAAGAAAAATACATACTTTGAAAAAGGACATTTCACCACTTCTCAAATGCCTGTGTTAGTAAATATTTTTTCTACCTGTTATGCTTCTAGAAATGTATAAATAAATTGACAAATTTCACCATTCCTCTTATCCTTAGGCCAGTCTCACACGTCCGGAAAAAATCGGTACCGGAATTATCCGTGTCCGTGTGCCCCTACGTTTCTGTGGCACATTAGTGTGGCACACATGTGCCGCCCGTGTGCCCACTGGGTACCACACGCACCGTGCTGGGTACCACATGTACCAGCATCTGGTGCTGAAGCCCCATTCATATTTTCCCTGCAGCAGCGCTTGCTGTAGAGAAGATATGAATAATTGTGTTTAAAATAAAGATCTATGTGCCCCCCCGCCCTCCCACCCCCTGTGTGCCCCCCCTCCCCCTGTGCGCCCCCCCTTCCCCCCGCTGTTCTGAAAATACTCACCCGGTTCGCTCCCTCGCTGGCGCTGCTTCCAGTTCTGGCCGCATCTTCTCCTGTATGCGGTCACGTGGGGCCGCTCATTTACAGTAATGAATATGTGGCTCCACCCCTATGGGAGGTGGAGCCGCATATTCATGACTGTAATCGGTGGCCCCACGTGACCGCATACAGGAGAAGCTGCGGCCAGAATAGGAAGCAGCGCCAGCGAGGGAGCGAACCGGGTGAGTATTTTCAGAACAGCGGGGGGAAGGGGGGGGCGCACAGGGGGAGGGGGGGCACACAGGTGGTGGGAGGGAGGGTTTGGGCACATAGATCTTTATTTTAAACACAATTATTCATATCTTCTCTACAGCAAACGCTGCTGCAGGGAAGATATGAATGGGGCTTCAGCACCAGTGGGGGGGACAGCGCTTAATGTAGCGCTGTCTCCTGCACGGCACACGGACTGAACACGGACAATGTCCGTGTGCGGTATGTGTTTTACACGGACCCATTGACTTTAATGGGTCCGTGTAATACGTGCGCTCCCACGAACACTGACATGTTTCCGTGTTTGGCACACGGAGACACGGTCTGCAAAAAATCAATGACATCTGAACAGATGCATTGATTTGAATGTGTCTACGTGTGTCAGTGGCTCCGGTACGTGAGGAAACTGTCACCTCACGTACCGGAGCCACTGACATGTGAAACCGGCCTTACACAGTCCTGAATTTACCAAACTACGCTGACAGTGTCATTACTAGGGCTCGTGCAGACGACCTTACGAGTTATTAGAGTGATCTGACAAAACATCAGATCGCACTTAAACCAATGTTAGTCTATGGACCATGCATGCCTGATTTTTTTTCTTGGACAGATACTGCCTGAGGAAAAGATTGCTGCATTTCTGAGTTTGCTCCAATATCCAGATCGCACTCAGACATGCAAGTCAGTGAGTCTGTGGAAACGATCTGACTGCACTTGGATGACATCTGAGCGCAGTCCGATTTCCACAGACACAGTGGAGAAAATAGAGAATTTTTTTCTCCATCTTCTCCAAATCCCCAAAAAAATTTGATCACACTATGCTCATACTCTGATCAAACTTGGATCCACTATCTGAGAAAAGAAATCTGATATGTGCAAGACCCCATAGAATAACATTGTGATCCAATGTTTTGTTGGATCGTACTCGGACTGAAAATACAGCAGTCGTCTACACCTGTTCTTATAACTATAAATTAGTCCTCCTCAGTTCCCAATGCACAGGCGTACTTAGTTTGGCCCAGAATGCTTGTAAAATTAGGATTACAAAAAAATGAGATGTCCACAGTTATTAAACATGTAGCTCTATATAGATTACTATTGGGAACTGGCTGCACTAATTACTAGAAATACGACTTTATTAGGGATGCTGGACAGAAAGGCTTCTGTGCTTCTTGCCATCAGAATGCTACATCCCGTTAAACCATTATTTTCCCTTTTAAAGAAAGAGATTTTATTCACTACTGATAAGATAATGGAGAATTCATCCAAAGAGCTCAATGACGAGAATCAGAGTTGTTACTATTAGAGCAAGAGGTTCTAACGTTTGGAAAATGTAGAACAGATGGCATTTCCTGTACATTGCCTTTTCCTCAACGACTGATTATATTTCCTTCATATTTACTTTAGTTTTATATCCCTTTAATCTAGGAAGACAAGAAGCCATCGCAGCCTGCCTCCATATCCACACAAAAAGAATTACTAACAACTCGCTGTGTGACAGCTCGATGCGTCCACCGCCAATGACCAGAGCCTGCAACACCAAACTGTGCCCTCCAAGGTACTGTCTGTAGGGAGCAACGTCGCCTCTGCTGAATTACATGATTTATAGTTAATATATAATAGAAACTGGTATGTAGATTATCGAGAAGTCTTGATGTCCCCTAAGGCCCCTTCACATGTCTGTATAATACCGATACCGGAAAAACGGTGCCGGTGTCATTAGTATTTTGGATTAGTGTGGCATCCGAGAGGAACAGTGTGGCATCAGTGTGGCATCAGAGCCATCAGTGTTTTGGATCTCGTGCCATCAGTGTTTGGATCAGTGTGTCATACATTTTTTACACTTTGGCTTAAGAAAAATCCATTCCAAAACTTCTCCTATACTTTGCAATGTTAAACACATACAGCACACTGATGCCATCTGTATACTGTACATGTTTCACATGGACCCATAGACTTGTATTGGCCCTTGTCATCCGTGCTGCTGGTAAAAAATGGATAGCTGTGCAGCACCATAGATTATAATGGGTACCTGTGACAACCATGAAAGAATGGATAACACACATAATGCAAACACGGACATGTGAAGGGGCCTTGAGCAAACAAACAAACTGAGCTCAGAGACTGAATCCTTAATTGGCTTAGATTAGTGGTGTGAAGTGTGTGTATGTGTGGCCTCCAGTTCTTTTCATGGTTGTCACACAGAGATATGTCTGTTTTTTACCAGCAGCACCAAGACAAAAATCAATACAAGGATTAGCATTGCAAAAATGAGGAGAAGCTTTGGAATTGATCATTCTTAAGCCATAGCAGAAAAAAACATATGGCACACTGCTGGCTCGCTGATGGCACACTGATAACACACTGCTGGCACACTGATGCTACACTGATGTCACACTGATGGCACACTGCTGGCTCGCTGATGGCACACTGCTGGCTCGCTGATGGCACACTGCTGGCTCGCTGAAGGCACACTGATGACACACTGCTGGCACACTGATGTCACACTGATGGCACACTGCTGGCTCGCTGATGGCACACTGATGTCACACTGCTGGCACACTGATGTCACACTGATGTCACACTGATGGCACACTGCTGGCACACTGATGTTACACTGATGTCACACTGATGGCACACTGCTGGCTCGCTGATGGCACACTGATGTCACACTGCTGGCTCGCTGATGGCACGCTGCTGGCTCGCTCATGGCACACTACTGGCTTGCTGATGTCACACTGATGACACACTGATGTCACACTGCTGGCTCGCTGATGGCACACTGATGTCACACTGCTGGCTCGCTGATGGCACGCTGCTGGCTCGCTCATGGCACACTACTGGCTTGCTGATGTCACACTGATGACACACTGATGTCACACTGCTGGCTCGCTGATGGCACACTGATGGCACACTGATGTCACACTGATATCACGCTGCTGGCTCGCTGATGGCACACTACTGGCTTGCTGATGGCACACTGATGTCACACTGATGGCACACTGATATCACACTGATGGTACACTGCTGGCTCGCTGATGGCACACTGCTGGCTCGCTGATGGCACACTGATGGCACACTGATGTCACACTGATGTCACACTGCTGGCTCGCTGATGGCACACTGATGACACACTGATGTCACACTGAAGTCACACTGATGTCACACTGCTGGCTCGCTGATGGCACACTACTGGCTCGCTGATGGCACACTACTGGCTCGCTGATGGCACACTGATGGCACACTGATGTCACACTGATGTAACACTGCTGGCTCGCTGATGGCACACTGATGTCACACTGCTGGTACACTGATGTCACACTGATGGCACACTGATGGCACACTGATGTCATACTGCTGGCACACTGATGGCACACTGATGTCACACTGCTGGCTCGCTGATGTCACACTGCTGTCACACTGCTGGCACACTGATGGCATACTGATGGTACACTGCTGGCTCGCTGATGGCACACTGCTGGCTCGCTGATGGCACACTGATGGCACACTGATGACACACTGATGTCAAACTGTTGGCACAATGATGTCACACTGATGATACACTGCTGGCTCGCTGATGGCACACTGATGGCATACTGCTGGCTCACTGATGACACACTGATGTCAAACTGCTGGCACACTGATGTCACACTGATAACACACTGCTGGCTCGCTGATGGCACACTGCTGGCTCGCTGATGGCACACTTCTGGCTTGCTGATGGCACACTGATGGCACACTGCTGGCTCACTGATGACACACTGCTGACTCGCAGATGGCACTCTGGTGACACTGCTGGCTCACTGATGGCACACTGCTGGCTCGCTGATGGCACACTGATGACACACTGCTGGCTTGCTGATGGCACACTACTGGCTTGCTGTTGGCACACTGCTGGCTCGCTGATGGCACACTGATGGCACATTGCTGACTTGCTGATGGCACACTGCTGGCTTACTGAAGGCACGCTGATGGAACACTGCTGGCCTGCTGATGGCACACTTCTGTCTCGCTGTTGGCACACTGCTGGCACACTGCTGGCTCGCTGATAGCACACTGATGGCACATTGCTGGCTCGCTGAGGGCACACTGCTGGCTCACTGATGGCACCCTGATGGCACACGGCTGGCTCGCTTATGGCACACTGCTGGCTCACTGATGGCACACTGCTAGCTCGCTGATGGCACACTGATGGCACACTGCTGGCTCACTGATGACACACTGATGTCAAACTGCTGGCACACTGATGTCACACTAATGACACACTGCTGGCTCGCTGATGGCACACTGCTGGCTTGCTGTTGGCACACTGCTGGCTCGCTGATGGCACACTGATGGCACAATGCTAGCACACTGATGGCACACTGCTGGCTTAATGATGTCACACTGCTGGCTCGCTGATGGCACACTGCTGGCTCGCTGATGGCACACTACTGGCTCTCTGATGTCACACTGATGACACACTGCTGACTCGCTGATGGCACACTGCTGGCTCGCTGATGGCACACTGATGACACACTGCTGACTCGCTGATGGCACACTGCTGGCTCGCTGATGGCACACTGATGACACACTGCTGACTCGCTGATGGCACACTGCTGGCTCGCTGTTGGCACACTGCTGGCACACTGCTGGCTCGCTGATAGCACACTGATGGCACATTGCTGGCTCGCTGAGGGTACACTGCTGGCTCACTGATGGCACGCTGATGGCACACTGCTGGCTCGCTGATGGCACATTGCTGGCTCGCTGATGGCACACTGCTTGCTCGCTGATGGCACACCGATGACACACTGCTGGCTTGCTGATGGCACACTGCTGGCTCGCTGATGGCACATTGATGGCACGCTGCTTGCTCACTGATGACACACTGATGTCACGCTGCTGGCACACTGATGTCACACTGCTGGCACACTAATGTCACACTGTCTCACTTATGGCACACTGATGACACACTGCTGGCTCGCTGATGACACACTGATGTCACACTGCTGGAACACTGCTGGCACACTGATGTCAAACTGATGACACACTGACGACACACTGCTGGCTCACTGATGTCAGACTGATGGCACACTGATGACACTGCTGGCACACTGATGTCACACTGATGTCATACTAATCCAAAACACTGATGACAACGGTACTTGTATTATACGGACATGTGAAGGGGGCCTAAGATTCAGCATAGTCTAAAATAGAGTTTCTTTGGCCACTTTCACATGTTCAGTACTTAGTCAGTCTTTTACATCAGTATTTTTAAGCCAAAATCAGGATGGAACAGTCAGAATAAGGCCACATTCACACGTTCAGTATTTGGTCAGTATTTTACATCAATATTTGAAAGCCAAAACCAGGAGTGGAACAATCAGAGGAAAAGTATAATAGAAACATATGCACCACTTCTGCATTTATCACCCACTCCTGGTTTTGGCTTACAAATACTGAGGTAAAATACTGACCAAATACTGCTAGTGTGACAGCAGCCTAAAAGTATAAGGCCACGTTCACATGGTCAGTATTTGGTCAGTGTTTTACATCAGTATGTATAAGCCAAAACCAGCAGTGGAACAATCAGATGAGAAGTATAAAATAATAGAAACCCGTCACCACTTCTGCATTTATCACCCACTCCTGGTTTGGGTTTACAGATACTGAGGTAAAAAACTGAGGTAAATACTTATCGTGTAAACATGGCCTAAGGCTGGGGTCACACGGACCGATTATGCTTATGATACTCAGCTGAAACTCTGTTAGAGTTTGATCCGAGTGTCATAATCCTTGTTGCGTCCCTGTGCGGTCGGCGGGCACGCATCCGCATACATCCTCATGACCTGCGTACCCAATGTTAAAGATAGGTACACAGGACGCATGCAGAAGTAGACGGACCAAAATGGAAGAAGTGCGGAAGTGGGTGGAGCTTAAGGGAGGAAGTACGCAGCTGCCCACAAAGCCTAGCCTTAGACTGTAAGGGTATGGCTGTAACAGATCCAATAAATGATTTTAACTTATGGTCAGATTGCCCCCCTAAAAGAACATAGGGTCCTCTAATGGGCCAGGTATAGTCATGAAGCCCATGAAATCCAATAAAGGGTAGATGTACACTATAGAGCAAACTGTTCTGTATACATGGGTTCATTTATTTTAAGGAGCTAAATTCAACTTGTGACCCCAAGATACCTCTTGGACTGGTTAATTATATTTAATGAGAACTGGACACAAAATGTAATAGTTGCTGCAGAGAAGAATAGAACATGCTTTGTTTTTGTTAGTTTTTTTATTTCCCCTCTGAATTGTGGAGATATTATCAATCAAATTATTTGATAGCTAATGAGTTAACTTTTGTTAAGTCCAAGTGGGCATCATCAGAAAGTTTTCACTGGGGGCATGAACTTCTTCTCTCTCTATGACTGATCATAGGCAAATTAGCAAAAATACAAATAAAACCCGTTTTATTTCGCTCTGCACCCACTATGACATTGTGTGTCCAGTTCAACTTGGAAAACTTGATGATGGGTCTTCTTTAAAAACTTCCCTAGAACATGACTTACTTTGTATTACACAGTCATTATGTCAGTTGATGAATGTTATCAAGATTTAGGGTTTTATAGCATAATTATTCACCAATTCCCTTCTGCAAATTTGGAAAAGGTATTCTTATAGCTCACACCCTTTGTTTGCTGCCAATCAGGCTATGTGCACACTCTGCGGATTTTGCTGCGGATCCTCAGCGGATTTGACGCTGCGGATCTGCAGCAGTTTTCCATGCATTGTACAGTACCATGTAAACCTATGGAAAACAAAATCCGCAGTGCACATGCTGCGTAAAAAACGCGCGGAAACGCAGCCTTGTATTTTCCGCAGCATGTCAAATTTTTGTGCGGATTCCGCAGCGGTTTACACCTGCTCCACAATAGAAATCCCAGGTGTTAAATCACAGGTGGAATCCGCACAAAAACCGCGTAAAATCGCTGTAAATCCGCAGTGCGGTTTACCTGCGGGTTTACCAAAAACAGTGCGGAAAAATCCGCACACCATTCCGCAGCGTGTGCACATAGCCTTATAGTTGTGATATAAAGAATTGTTACACAAGTGAGTAACTAATGTGATACTTTTTTTACAGTTAATTAAAGGATATGTGCACCTTCAGAGACAACTTATTTTTACTTAAATGCATATATTTTGGGCGAAAAAAAATGTTGTAATTAGTTTTCGTTAAACATTTTGCATCTCATTGGCTTTTAAAGCTGTTTGCGTCTCTGTAGAATGAGTTAACTGAGGATCCATCAGCGAGTTCATTCTGACTAGGACTTTGTCACTGTTTCATCTGTCTCTTACTAAGCTCCTCTCAGCTAATTAATGACCTCAAACATCAAAGAAGAGCTGAACTTTCATGTGATCATAAATCAGGTGGGAGTCGGAGAGAAGGTAAAAATTATACAGGTATGAAAAGGAGAAACGAAAATCTCTGTCAAATCGACTATCTCACGGATTCTTAGTTACATCAGTCGGCAAAAGACAGTGCAGAGCAGAGGCCAAAGAATGCAATGACTGCCTCATTTTTTAAGTAACGTATTGCGCAAAATATTTTCAGACCAAATGACATACATTTAAGTAAAAAGAATGCCTGTGAAGTGTCTATATTTTACATTTTCAATGTAGCCAGTATTACATTCCATTAGGTGATATCTATGTGCTGATAAATCATCATCTGTAAATGCCGCTCTGGGCTGGACGTATACTGCGGTACTGTTCTGTATATAGGGGGACGCGGAGCAGCGCAGTCCTGGGCACCTGCCCTGTGCAGGAATCTGTTTAACATGTTGTTGATTAAAACTAGTTTAGAAGGGAATTACCTTTCCAAACAGGAACCAGATACAGACAAAGCAATAAAGTGGAAACGTCTGAGAGGTGCAGGCTCCGGAGTAACATAAGATGGCTCATCATGGCCTGCGTTGGGAGAAGCGGGAGGTTTGCACAGGCTTTTATGCAGGGAGCACAGAAATGTAAACCATGCTATAGATGATATCATTTGTGTCTGGAGAAAATGCTAGGAGAGCCCTTCGTTATTGACTGGCACATACGTATGATCGCCGCGTTCTTCTTATTTTCATGGCGATCTCTCTGCAGATCTGATGTAGTACGTTCTCCAGCCCCGTCCACAAATTCCTGAATAGTCAGTTAAAAGATTATTTCCCGTCTGTAAAAAAAAGTGGAGGAGCTTGTAGAGATTATGACTGTGATTATCATCATTTTACAGCATTAAGGCCGGAGTCACACATGCGAGAAACACGTCCGTGTCTCGCATGTGAACAGCAAGCTCTGGCGCCGGCACTTCGGAGCGGTGCGTGCGGCCGCATAGCAACACATGGAGCTGCACGCACCGCTCCTAAGTGACGGCGCCAGAGCTTGCTGTTCACATGCGAGGCACGGACGTGTTTCTCGCATGTGTGACTCCAGCCTTAATGCAGTGATTGTGCTCATATCAGCATTATGTGCTATAGACATGTATCACTTGAAGGCTTTCTGATTTATTATGGTTTTTCAATAATGCCTATAAAAAGTGTCGGCTGCCTGTGATTTTTTTGATAAGCTGTCCAGAGAAAAAAATCAAAAATCAACTTGGCAATTCATTCACATCATGCTGCCCTCTGCACTGGCATTGAATATGCCCCGCTTTGTTACCTGCCGCCTCTCTTATGACTTTATCCACACTCAAGGGAACTTGTCTGGCGATTCATGGCAGTATAAATTGCAGCCTGGTATATTTTTCACTGAATCGCTCAATCGTTTCATAGAAAATATATTTTGAATATGCGGTCAGGAACTATAAGCAGAGACAGGAGTAATCTGGCACTGCCTCCAGCCGGCTCTTCCCAGAACCGCTGCTGATTGACAGGTCTCTTCTTCACGTCTACATAGAGAGAGACTTGTCAATCATCTGGAGCAGAAAGGTGTCCAGCTGCCATACTGAAAACATAGCCGCGGGCCATCAGCTTTCAGTCATATTGGTGTGTCTGTGTGGTGCACAGCCAGAGGCGTAGCTAGAGATTTTGCCGCCCGGGGCTGTTCCCGAGTTTGGCGCCCCCCCCCCTCCCGGCTCAATACACACAAAGGTTACCAAAAATGGTTTTCCTGTTTTGTAGAACTTAAACTGGGCCTAATGGTGTCACCCCCACATGCCAAACCTGTGACTTAATACCACCACGCCATGACCAGACCACATAGTGACCGAATAATACTACATACAAGGGACAAATACCACCGCACCATTTCCAGACCACATATTACCACCACATAGTGACTGAATACTACAATACTGATCAGTAATAAAAAAAAAAAAACACAATACTATCACCATAAGTGCCAGTATTCACAGGAGATCTGTACTTAGTATGCAGTGTCTGTGTAGAGGTAATACAAAGATCACTGGTGGTATTATACACAGGAACTCTGTATATAATGTATAGATAATACAGTGATCACTGGTGACATTGTACACAGGACCGCTGTATATAGTATACAGTGTATAGTGTCAGTGTATAGGTAACACTGACTCACCAGTGACGTCTCTAGGTGAAGTCCTTCATCTTTCATCCAGCACAGACCGCCATCATTCCTTCCAGCCAGGACTCGTTTCTGCAGGAAATAACACAGTTATCTCGAGCTCCGCTTGCAGAACACATTACTTAATTTTTCACAACTTCTACATTACACCACATGAAGAAAAAAAGGTGACATAGTGTCACTCTGCACAGTAACAGGACCGCCCCCTCATTTAAAACAGTATACTCAAAAAATAAAATAAATACATCACTGCAGTAATAATATCCCTTAATTACCCCCTATGGTAATAATATTCCCCACCCTGGCCCCGTTTATCTCATTCCTGGCTCCAGCCATATGTTCTCGCATCCTGCCCTCATGAGTATCCATTCTACCCCATATGATCTCCCCATCCTGCCCCACCAGCCTCCATCGTATCCGTCCTGCCCCATGATCCAATCCTGCCCCATGATCCAATCCTGCCCCGTGTCTCCAATCATGCCCCGTATCTACATTCTGCCCATGCCTCAAGTCCTGCCCCCAGTGTGTCCAGCATATTACCCCCATGTTGTCCAGCATTGCCCCAGTGTGTCCAGCAATCTGCCCCAGTGTCCAGCATTGCTTCAGTGTGTCCAGAAATCTGCCCCAGGGTCTCCAGCATTGCCCCAGTGTGCACAGCAATCTGCCCCAGTGTGCACAGCAATCTGCCACAGTGTGCACAGCAATCTGCCACAGTGTCCAGCATTGCCCCAGCATGTCCAGCAATCTGCCCCAGTGTCCAGTATTGCCCCAGTGTCCAGAAATCTGCCCCAGTATATCCAGAAATCTGCCCCAGTGTGTCCAGAAATCTGCCCCAGCGTCTCCAGCATTGCCTCAATGTGTCCAGAAATCTGCCCCAGGGTCTCCAGTACTGCCCCAGTGTGTCCAGCATTGCCCCAGTGTGTCCAGCATTGCCCCAGTGTGTCCAGCATTGCCCCCAGTGTGTCCAGCAATCTGCCCCAGTGTCCAGCAATCTGCCCCAGTGTCCAGCATTGCCCCAGTGTGTCCAGAAATCTGCCCCAGGGTCTCCAGCATTGCCCCCAGTGTGTCCAGCATTGCCCCCAGTGTGCACAGCAATCTGCCCCAGAGTGCACAGCAATCTGCCCCAGAGTGCACAGCAATCTGCCCCAGCGTGCACAGCAATCTGCCCCAGCGTGCACAGCAATCTGCCCCAGCGTGCACAGCAATCTGCCCCAGCGTGCACAGCATTGCCCCAGCGTGTCCAGCAATCTGCCCCAGTGTCCAGAAATCTGTCCCAGGGTCTCCAGCATTGGCCCAGTATGTCCAGAAATCTGCCCCAGTGTGTCCAGAAGTCTGCCCCAGGGTCTCCAGCATTGCCTCAATGTGTCCAGAAATCTGCCCCAGGGTCTCCAGTATTGCCCCAGTGTGTCCAGCAATCTGCCCCATGGTCTCCTGTATTGCCCCAGTGTGTCCAGCATTCTGCCCCATGGTCTCCAGTATTGCCCCAGTGTGTCCAGCATTCTGCCCCATGGTCTTCAGTATTGCCCCAGTGTGTCCAGCATTCTGCCCCATGGTCTCCAGTATTGCCCCGGTGTGTCCAGCAATCTGCCCCATGGTCTCCAGTATTGCCCCGGTGTGTCCAGCAATCTGCCCCATGGTCTCCAGTATTGCCCCAGTGTCTCCAGCAATCTGCCCCATGGTCTCCAGTATTGCCCCAGTGTCTCCAGCATTGCCCCCAGAGTCAGACATAAAGAAAAAAAAAAATCCTCACCTCTCCCGTTCCTAGCGCAGGTCCGATGCAGCCAGTCAGCGTCTCTCCGGCTCTGCAACGCTCAGGACAGAGAGGCTGAGCGGCGCGCACAGTGATGACGTCATCGCGCCCTCTGCCCTGAGACGTCGCAGAGTCAGAGGGCGCTGAAGACGCTGCAGCTGCCGCAGGAACCAGGAGAGGTGAGTATTAGAGCGGGGGCCGGGGGTGGGGGGAGCCTGGTCTTGGCGGCGGACGGCGCCGCCCGAAGATTTAAAGTGCCCGCGTCTTTTTTTTTTTTTTTTCTTCCTCCTCGTGCAGCGCCGGCCGCCCCCCGCATTGTGCCGCCCGGGGCGGCCCGCCCCCCCCGCACCCCTCTTCCTACGCCACTGTGCACAGCTCTGTGTGCAGCGGTTGTAAGTGTGCACAGGCACTTTGACTGAGAGCTCGCTCTGAGGAGTGCTTTCAGCTTCTCTTCACTGTGTACTGAACGGTAACTGTAGCTGTGGTGGCACGCCTGTATGACTGAAAGCTGGCGGCTCCAGGGAGGCTACTAGCACCATTAACCTGCAGATTAACTCTATATCTTCATGATAATAGTGTTATCCAATATGAAAGATTTCCTTTAAGAGAAAGACATAACTAGTTGCAATCGTGCAGCCAGGTTTCGATTCATGCTGCTCTTTGTTTGAACAGCATTATTATCAGCTTGTAATTTTAAAGGATATTGTGATTTTTATCCTGTAATTATTAATGGCACACACACCACTAACATGCACACATTACACACATGCACACCTAAAACACAGGCACACAACAGAGTCACACAACACACACAACAGACAGTCACACACAACAGACAGGCACACACAACAGATAGGCACACACAACAGATAGGCACACACAACACATAGGCACACACACCACTAGCATGCACACATAACACACATGTACACCTAACACACAGTCACACACAACAGACAGTCCCACACAACAGACAGTCCCACACAACAGACAGTCCCACACAACACTCAGGCACACACCACAGACAGGCACACACCACAGACAGGCACACAACAGACAGGCACACATTACACACAGGCACACAACAGACAGGCACACATAGCAGACAGGCACACAACAGACAGGCACACACCACAGAGAGGCACATAACAGACAGGCACACACAACAGACAGGCACATCATAACAGACAGGCACACATAACAGGCAGGCACACACAACAGACAGGAACACACAACAGATAGGCACATACAACAGACAGGCACCTACAACAGACAGGCACACATTACAAACAAGCACACACAACAGACAGGCACACACCACAGACAGGCACACACCACAGACAGGCACACAACAGACAGGCACACAACAGACAGGCACACACAACAGACAGGAACACACAACAGACAGGTACACACAACAGGCAGGCACACACAACAGACAGGCACACACAACAGACAGGTACACACAACAGGCAGGCACACACAACAGACAGGCACACACAACAGACAGGCACATACAACAGACAGGCACACACAACAGACAGGCACACACATGCACCCTCATGGAGGCACTCTTATTTGTGCTCACTTAATACTTACATTCAGGTGTGCACACACATTTACCCCTCATTACATACTGAAATACACATGCTAGTGTACTTGTATAGGGTGCGTGTGTGCGTCCCAGTATGTAACGTATGTGGCCCCTGGATCGATAGCAGCATTACATGTCGCAAACGTCTGTGTTGCTGATTGGACACATCATGTCATATTTCCACCATTCATGGCTCGTGAACACATTGATAACTGGAAGAAGAGCTCTCCCCGTACAATCTGTCACTACCTAAAAGGATTGTAAAATAGAATGCCTGACCTCTGTGTAGCTACAGGACTTTAAAAATGGAAATATACTCATTACAGTGTTACCCCTTAACCACTGCTAACCCTGGCAGCCGCCATCCTGTGCCTAAAAGATAACACAGCATTAATTCCGATGGAGGCAAAGGCAACGCTATAACAAACTTCAGCTGAAAATTGCCTCATAATGCAGAAAACGAAAATTCCTCCTAATATTAATATGGCATTGAAATGATCCCTGAATCACCAGTCCTTTTCCAGCAATCTGGTGCACATTTATTAATTTGATATTCTGTATAACATACAGTATATTAAGAAAGACAATAAAAATTAAACAGGTTGTCCAGTAAAACCAGGTTATCATCACCTATTTTTGAGTAGGTGATTGGTGGATCGCCTTCTATTGGAAGCCATAACAATTGGCAGAACAGGCAACTTTTACCCCTGCTACAAACTGGAGTGCAATATCTGACGCCCGATTCATTCTTTAAGGGGCAGAGCGCAGCGCTCGGCAGCCAAATAGGGAATGAATGTAGCAACAGTCATGTATGTGCACTGCCCTTCCATTCTAACGGGGATAAAAGCTCTCCTTTCTGCTTATCAGTGCAGATCCTAGTAGTCTAGTCTCCCACTCCCGACTACAAGACTTCTCCTGTGCTGCGCCAATCCTCTGGAATGCTCTACCCCAAGAAAACAATTTGCATAGTTTTAGGCGCTCCCTCAAAACACATTTGTTCAGACATGCCTATCATGTTCCCTAATCAGTTATTTTGTTTGTGTGTAGCCCATTCACTATCTCCATCTATCCCTCACCCCCTGAAGATGGCTGGACCATCATTGTAAATACATCATTGTAAATACACACCTGTACTTTGTATTTCCCCACCTCATTGTAGATTGTAAGCTCTCACGAGCAGGGTCGTCTTATTTCCCTTTAATTATTGTATTGTTAACGTTGTTACTTATAACTGTTGTGTTTGAAGCTGTTAAAGTGTAAAGTGCTGCAGAATATGTTGGCGCTATATAAATAAAGATTATTATTATTTATTATTAGTCGGACCCAAGCAATATCCAACATCCTGTAAATAGGAGATAAGTAGTTTCCACAGGACAACCCCATTAAGCTTTGCAATAAAAGTAGAAATTTTCATTCTCTCATTGCTCTGGTGGAAGGCATGGTGATTGTCCCCTTGTTATGGTTATATGCCAGCATGATAAAGATCATTACATGAATCTTCCATGACCATTAACTTAGCTGTCAATGTTTGTATTATGGTAAAAAAAATAAGCAAATACAGTAGGAATGTATAAACTTTCTAAGGATGGCATCTTGGTGTTTTGGTGGTAATATGACAAGGAATAATATAAGTATTGCTTTCCTTCCACTGTGACACCCTTCCTATGCGATAGTTTAAAGTAAACCAAGAAAATACAGGTACCGAATGTGTGTCTGGGAAGATAGTTACAGATGCCTCATTTTTTTTATTACAGCTAACTGTTTTTTTTATGGCATGTATCAGTGGCATATCCACTATAGAGGTAGAAGATGTGACGATCATGGTGCCCGTGATGCCTGCACTCACCTGCTTCCTTTAACTTGCTATGGCATTGTCATTGTGGCTACATGAAGTGAGCACTAGGGGGAGCTCACTGCGTGTATAAATCCACATACATTTAGCTCCTCCAAGTGGTGGCAGCCTGCAACCAGAATTACAGAATTTATCAAGTGAGAAAACAGAGTTCACAGTAAAACAGCTAATAAAGACATAGTGATTTTTGAAGAACGCTCAGTGGAAATTGGGGCCCCAGTTTTGCTATGGGAAATATGATTTTTGTGTGCGTCCCTGGTAAATATTGTCCCTTCTTGCCATATCTACTACCAGTCTGTTACAATTGCTCTGCTCAGAGTGTCTTGGACTCTGTGATGGACAGCTCTGTTATCCTATCCTGTGCTGGGGCATGCTGAGCTGTCGGTGCTTTGATTGACAGCTCAGTTGACCTATTTGACTGGAAGGTGCAGAGATTTCCACAGGTGCTCCATGTTCTTGGTATTTGTCCTGCTATTTAGGTGAGCTGTCTGGCCCAGATCATTGCCAGTCAAAAGCTTGTTTGGAGCTTGTGCTCTCTGGTGTGGTCACCTGTACCCTGTGCTGTAAATTCTGATCTTCTCCTGCTGATTTTTGGACCGTGTTCTGACTACCCGTTCGTTATTGCCCCTTTGCATCTGATATTCTGCTGCTGACCTTAGGACCGTGTTCAGACTACCAATTTGTTATTGCTCCTTTGCATCTGATCTTCTGCTGCGGACCTTTGGATCGTGTTCTGACTACCCATTTGTTATTGCCTCTTTGCATCTGATATTCTGCTGCTGACCTTAGGACCGTGTTCAGACTACCCATTTGTTATTGCCCCTTTGTATCTGATCTTCTGCTGCTGACCTTAGGACTGTGTTCTGACTGCTCATTTGTCATTGCCCCTTTGCATCTGATATTCTGCTGCTGACCTTTGGACCGTCTTCCGACTGCACGTTTGTTATTGCCCCTTTGCTTCTGATATTCTGCTGCTGACCTGTAGACTGTGTTCAGACTGCCCATTAATTATTGCCCCTTTGCATCTGATATTCTGCTGCTGACCTTTGGACCGTGCTCCGACTACCTGTTTGTTATTGCCTCTTTGCTTGTCCGCTATTTCTCTGATATTCTGACCCTGGCATGTGACCTGACTTACGACTTTGGATTTTTCCCTACCTGGTTTACGTGATCTTTTGGTATTGACCCTGGAACATCTGGCTGCGCTGATTCACGGCCTAGCCTTGGGTTGTGACTAGCGTCACGCAGTCATTTTGCTCCGCTGTCAATACAGTCCGTAACCATATAGTCTATGCTCTTCCCCATCAATATGCCTTACGTGATAATAATTCTTTTCATCCTAGTTCTCGCAAGACTTGTATAAAGATCTATTGATTCCAGCCAATATGAAAGATCTTTTTATCCCTCCTTTATATGAAGCTGGAGCTCAAAGACTTGAATTCTTTATTGACCTTTTTATGTTACGGATTAATCAGCATTCCTTACACTTACTACATCTGGCAGACACATAATGAACAGGTCATAGTATTCCGATATCACATGCCAGAAGAAGGAAATTCTAGAACAGTTGTAAAACTATGATCAAGTGTAGAAATCCACTTCAATATTCTCATCTAGTTGAGCAAGACTGATGGGGCAGAAGATGTGATGACTGTCATCATTTTCAGGCTGTGAGGCATATAACAGATTTCATGTTCCCTGCGGGTTCGGTTATTATAGAGTTTAACGTCTTGTATATAATATGGGTCTGCAACGTGTCCAAGAATCGGGGCAAGCCTCAAGCATACCCTGGCAAGCAACGTCTACCTCTTCCTCAGCCAGAAGTCAAAAAGGGTCTTTTTAATAATGATTCAGGAAATTGTTTCATATTGAACCTGAAGGAAGATTTCATGTTGGTTTCACGATCATTTCTCAGTTTTTTCCTCAGACATATTCTTTTTAAATCTTGGTAATAAGCTCTGAATGTTTCTTTCCTTCTTTTACGTCTTTGCTTTGAGATCTTTGATAAATGTGTAGTGGTACATGATGTGACAGTGAGTATCTGCATTCTGGAGCTGAAAAATGATACAATTTTGTTATTCATTGCCATATAAAATACCAGATGGATCTTGCTTATTCTTTGACTTTTTTATTTTTACACAGTCGCCATTGCAATCCATCACTTCTATGCAGAGGCATAGCTAGGGGTTCAGCTCAGGGGGGCGAACCATCTGAGTGGGCCCCTAAACCTTGATTACAACTATGGTGGCACACTTTAATCATGGGTATAGGGGAACCTCAGCAGATGATCCTGCTGTAACTGAAAATAAATCAGTACACAAAGACCAACACTACCTCCATATGGTGACCATATAGTGGTAAATACCAGTGCTGAAGAGCATGTAAGAGATTACAGTACAGTAACAGATAGTGACTTACAGATGATGTTCATTCTTATGGAATCGTTCACTTTTCCTGTCTATTCCATCTGGCCCAGACCCACATGATCAATTCTCCAGCCAGGACTCGGCTGCAGAGATTACAGCAAAGACACATTTGAATGCTCACATTTCCAGCCCCATCACATCTATCCCCAACCTGCACAAACTCCTCATCCTGCTGATACCCCAATACTGAGCCGCTGCTGCCATATGTGTCCCTATTACTGCCCCTGATACTCCAATACTGAGCCGCTGGTGCCGTATGTGTCCCTACTACAGCACCTGATACCCCAATACTGAGCCGCTGCTGCCGTATGTGTCCCTATTACTGCACCTGCTGTGTGGCACAAAAGCAGTGCTCCTTTTACTGCCCCACATAATAATGCCATCACTGGGTCTCTTCCAAGTAATAATGCCTCCTTTGTGACTCCACAGTTTGACAGCCCCTCTCTCCCCCCAGTAGCGCCCACACTGTACGTGCTGGCCTCCACAGTTGCCTTCTACCTGTATAATGGTCCCCACACTAGCTGCATGCTGTGTAATTGTCCTCACATTAGCTAAATGCTGTATAATGGGGATTAGCCCCCACATTGTATAATGGGCCCCGAATTAGCTCCCAAGTTGTGTAATGGCACCCACTTTATCTCCCTTGGATTCTGGTCTCTGTCCCTTTCTGTGGGCTGCAAATTGCAGAAAATAAAAACAACCAGTAAATGCATATAGAGTCCAACAAATGGGAATAGGTCCCTGAATGCATCCAGGTAACCCTAAAAGGAATACTCTTGTCTGGACAAGACCCTAAAGAGGGGAATGGAAAGAAAGAGGGAAGCAGAAGAAAGAGGGGGTGGTAAAATATCACACATGTAAAGAACAAAGTGCGCCCCCTGTACGTCATCTCTTCTTTTTTTCCCTTCTTCCCCTTTGGGGGCCATGTGATTCAGACTAAGTATGCATATGCATCTATACGTGATTGTCTATACGCACCTACTGGCTGTTCCTATTTTATTCTATTTGTCTCTTTATCATATATTGTATAGAGACTGAGAGAGACTGAGAGAGAGACTGAGAGAGACTGAGACTGCGAGAGACTGAGAGAGACTGAGACTGCGAGAGACTGAGAGAGAGACTGAGACTGAGAGAGAGACTGAGAGAGAGACTGATACTGAGAGAGACTGAGAGAGAGACTGAGAGAGACTGAGACTGCGAGAGACTGAGAGAGACTGAGACTGAGAGAGACTGAGAGAGAGACTGAGACTGAGAGAGAGACTGAGAGACAGACTGATACTGAGAGACACTGAGAAAGAGAGACTGAGACTGAGAGAGAGACTGAGAGAGAGACTGATACTGAGAGAGACTGAGAGAGAGACTGAGAGAGACTGAGACTGCGAGAGACTGAGAGAGACTGAGACTGAGAGAGACTGAGAGAGAGACTGAGACTGAGAGAGAGACTGAGAGACAGACTGATACTGAGAGACACTGAGAAAGAGAGACTGAGACTGTGAGAGACTGAGAGAGACTGAGACTGAGAGAGACTGAGAGAGTCACACCACAAGCATCCTCGGTATTGCTCCCCGGCTAGAGGACTACTCTTTGGTGCTGGCACAGCACTCAGTGAACCCCAGACAAGTCTTGTGTTTCCCATTTGTCTGCTGGAAGAGGAGTCTCTGTGGAACAATGTAAGATGGAGCAGCGGGTCAGCTCCAACAGACTTTGTCCACAGCACCTTTGCTGATATGTATGTAAATATGGTTAATTTTGGAATATTCTTAAAATAGTTGAGGATAGACTTTTCCCTCTAGTTTTCTTGAGATTACACCGCAATGGGAGGGGATTATTTGATTGGGAAATAGGAATAGAAATATATATTTTTAGGATTGTGAATCACTGTGCTGAACCGCAGGAGAACCTGTGCTTTGCACTCATTTAATTAAACCAGCTTCTCTCAAGGTGTAATAAGGTAACGGTGGCCGATTCAGACGGGCCCGCCAACAGGTAAATTTACGTCCAGAATATAACAGAAACAGCTCTCTTGGGTGCCGAGCAGTTCAGCACAGAGAATATAGCCTTCTGGCGAAATATTTGTTTGATGTGTTCTCATTGTGTGGTTATCAAAACCGAGTAGGAATAATTTCATCCCTATGTAAAATAGTTACAGAAAGTGGACTGTGTGAAATTGGTTCTTTTCCTGTCTGTGACTCCGCTGTATCTGGAACACCCTCGGTGCATGAGTTACAGTAGCTGTAAAGCTATGGAGACGCCTGTGCCGTCTCACCTGAGATCATGTGGGCTTTCAGTGACTGATGCAATCTTCTGCAGTGTGGAAAATGGTGATGGGCATATTTTTAGTGATTCATGTGAATCAAATGACAAATTATTCAAATTTTCCGTCTCTGCGAGTTTCATAAAATTAACATCAAAACGATTCGATCCCTACTGGCTAATTATGACTAATGATTTGACACTGAACAGCTGTATTTTTTTGTTGCTGTTTTGTATTGCCCAGTCCAGGTTCAGCCATAGCTACTCCACTCATCAGATAGAAATGTTTGGAATATTGAATATGAATTTATAATATGAGTCATTTGTAGTAGGCGGTAAAATTGATGTACATGCGATTGATCCTACATAGTATAAATATGTTGTTTAACATAGAACAAATCATCTTTTCTACAATGTGATGGTAAAAAGCATTCACTTTGCTAGTTTGCTTCAGCTAATAATGTCATTAGGTAAGCATGAGCGTATTTCATAGAAATAAGTTTTGTTTAAATATAACATATCAATTATGGAAAGCATGTACAGTAAAGTATAGCAAGTATGTAAGTATAGTAAATGCCTCCCAGTCTCTCTTGAAACTTTGTAAAATAACATGCCATCACAATAAATGGAGTCAGGAGAAACTATGCATTAAAGTGGAAATTCAACAGGACATGTATTTAGACTAAAGGTCCAATTCAGTTATCGTTTTCTTACATTTTCTATGCATTTCATACCATGTGTATAATTTATTTCACTTTTAGTTATATTATTACAGAATACTGTGCAGCCACAAAGGATCATTCACTGCTATTTACAATGTAGTAAAACATGGACCTTGATTGTTTCAATGTAACATAGGGACGGAAGCGAGGGTTGAAATATGCTGAGATATTTTATAAAAGGTAATCTTAAACAGATGGTAATACAATTACAGAAGCTAGACATGCAGAGATTCATTTAGCAGAAAGATGCACAGGTTCATTGGAAAGTTTACTAAGGCAAATCCAGAGGCCCCGGAAAGGTGCGGGAGACAGAAAGGCTTCCTCCTAGTGTCGTAGGACTGCTTGCAGGTTTTTTTATAAGTGTCGTAAATGATCTGAAAGAAAACTGAGTAAATGATCGAAATCATACACAGTCATTGACATCATCATCAGAGCAAAACACAATAAACAGTGAGTTACAGAATTGAACAGGAACAGAGGAGCCTGGACAGGTTATTAGATTGCATTGATAATCATATTGTTATTCATTAAACCTATAATAGCATATTAAAAAGGAAAATATATCTAAAAATGTAAACTGAAAGATAATGCGTATTAGAAAATTGTATAATAGGATTAAGCTATATTAACCTTCAACCAGAAAATCCTTTTAAAGAATATGGCCGTTTACTGAAGAGAATATACTTTTTTTTCTTGACTAAACGGTATTTTTTCTATGGTTTCCTAAAACATTTTGGACTGTTTGGCTTCCACAGCCATTGTGTATGTATCATACTATTTAGCAGACTGCAGAATGAGTTCAAAGGGGTATTCTCGTGTTTGAACCTTATCACCTATCCATGGTTTTCAATTTCTGAGTTTTGACCACTATGACCCCCAGCGATCCCAAGAACTGTGACTCTGAACAGCTCGACAGGAAAGATCATGCACACTGCCACTATATTAATTCTAATAGGAGTGCCAAATACCAGTCAAGCGCAGTACTCGGCAATCTCCGGCACTACTGTAACACTCCAGGTAACCGCTTGTTACGGTGATGTTGCCTTCCGTTTGGGGAGGGTGATGTCATGCTTAGAGGCAAGGAGGATTCCCTTTATCAGGTAAAGCACCTACATGCTACATGTTCTGAATCCAGGCCAGAAGGGGGAGCTCTGAACCCGGATTGAGGAGAGCTTCCCCCAGATATATGTATTCTGGTCTGGAGGAGGAGTTAGTCAGTTGTTCAGAGACAGTGGAAGAGAGAGGATGAAAGAGCAGAGAGTGGGGCAGTGCAGCAACGTGTGAGCTGCAGCTCCAGGAAAGGAAGATAACCTGAAGGGTTGGAATGTAGTGAGCATCTGAAGAGCAAAGCACAGGAGCAGGAAAGGGCTTAGAGGGGAACTGTGACCAGGCACCCTCTGAGCCAAAGCGCAGGAACCAGGCACCGGGAGCCCGAGGTTGTGTTGAACTCTAGGTCGCACAGCAGAACTGGAGGGCAAAGGACTTTATGTAATTTGCCCGCACCCACACCTGAAGGTGCAGCAGTACATGAAGAGCCTGGGTCGTGATAGAGACCCTATAAAAAGGCTTGCACTGCCCACCAATGACAATACCCCACAGATTCTCTATGGGGTTAAGGTCATGCGAGTTAGATGGCCAATCAAGCACAACCAGGTATTGGCACTTTTGGCAGTGTAGACAGGTGCCAAATCCTGATGGAGAAAAATATTTCCATCTCTAAAAGGCCTGTTGGCAGAGGGAAGCATGAAGTGCTCTACAATTTCCTGGTAGATGGCTGTGCTGACTTTGGTCTTGATAAAACACAGTGGACCTACACCAGTAGCAAACATGGCTCCCCAAATGATCACTAATTGTGGAAGTTTCACACTAGACCTCAAGCAGCTTGGATTGTGTGCCTCTCTCTCCACTCTTCCTCCAGACTCTGGGACCTTGATTTCCAAATGAAATGCAAAATTTTCTTTCATCTGAAAACAACACATTGGACCACTGAGCAACAGTCCATTTCTTTTTCTCCCTGGGCCAGGTAAGACACTTCTGGCGTTCTCTGTTGGTCATGAGTGGTTTGACACAAGGAATGCGACACTTGTAGCCCATGTCCTGGATATGTCCATGTGTGGTGGCTCAGGAATCAATGACTCCAGCAGCAGTCCACTCCTTGTGAATCTCCCCCAAATTTTTGAATGGCCTTTTCTTAACAAGCCTTTCAAGGCTGTGGCTATCCCGGTTGCTTGTGCACCTTTTTCTACCACACTTTTTCATTCCACTCAATTTTCAATCAATATGCTTTTATACAGCACTCTGAGCAGCCAGTTTCTTTAGCAATGACCTTTTGTGACTCACCCTCCTTGTGGAGTGTCAATGACAGCTTTCTGGACATCTGCCAAGTCAGCAGTCTTCCCCATGATTGTGGAACCTACTGAAACAGACTAAAGGACCTTTTTAAATGCTTAGGAAGCCTTTGCAGGTGTTTTTCTTGTTAATTATTCTAATTTACTTAGATAATGACTTTTGGGTTTTCATTGGCTGTAAGCCAAAACCATCAACATTAACAGAAATAAACACTTGAAATAGATCACTCTGTTTGTAATGACTCTTTAGATTATACAGTGGGGAAAAAAAATATTTAGTCAGCTACCAATTGTGCAAGTTCTCCCACTTAAAAAGATGTTATTAGATGTTTCCAGATTGAAATCAGAAGTTTGTAACTACTCAATGACACCAGGCATACATCATGTTTCAGACTAAAGAAGTTACAGGTCTGTGAGACAGAAATCTTGCATGACTTTTAGGTGACCAAATATTTATTTTCCACCATAATTTGCAAAATAAATCTTGCCAAATTAGACAAAATGATTTTCTGGATTTGTTTTCTCATTTTGACTCTCATAGTTGTGGACTATCTATGATGTCAATTACAGGCCTCTCTCATCTTTTTAAGTGGAAGAACTTGCACAATTGGTGGCTGACTAAATACTTTTTCCCCCACTGTATGAGTTTCACTTTTAGTATTGAAGAACTGAAGTAAATTAACTTTTTGATGATATTCTAATTTAGTGTGCATAAGTGTAAGTGCATAAGTTTCTAAATCCTAAATTCTGTAGATGTCAAACAGTCAAAGTTTTACATGAAACACTCTAGCAAAATGATTTTTAGCCACAAAGTCATGCATTTAGGGGAAAAATGTGTCCTTCCATAACCTTTGAAATGGGCAGCACGGTGGCGCAGTGGTTAGCACTGCAGCCTTTCAGCGCTAGAGTCCTGGGTTCTAATCCCACCCAGGACAACATCTGCAAAGAGTTTGTATGTTCTTTCCGTGTTTGCTTGGGTTTCCTCCGGGCACTCCGGTTTCCTCCCACATTCCAAAGACATACTGATAGGGATTCTAGATTGTGAGCCCCATCGGGGACATTGATGATAATGTGTAAAACACTGCGTAATATGTTAGCGCTATATAAAGATTATTATTTAAAATGTTCCTCCATTTATACAGAGATACGATTATGGTGAAGGACCTTGCAAAACAACATTTTTCAAAATCATTTTACCTAACAATTTTACTCTCAAAAGCAACACTGTCCAAGGACTGCAGTGTCTCTTAGGTTTCTGTCTCCAATGCTGTAAAATGTAATTTGATTGTACAATGCTGGAGCTGAAACCAAGAGACTTCATGGAATATGAGTAGCCCGTGCTGCTATTTAGAGCAAAATTACTAATGAAAGTGATTTAGAAACTCCTGCATAACTGTAGGTATGCTTTAAAAAGTTTTGGAATACCATTCCTTCCCAATTCTTCAAAGGCTAGATCTCTGCCTCAAGATCTTTATAATTATTTGTTATTAGATGTTTCCAGATTGAAATCAGAACTTTGGAACTACTCAATGACGCCAGGCATACATCATGTTTCAGACTAAAGGAATTTAACTGTATTAATTTAGTTTATTTTGCATTTCATGGATCTGATTCACATTTTGCACGCTTTAGTTTATCTTATTAAAATAAGAATTACAGAATTTCCATGATATACTATATTATTCCATATAATATCCAATAGCTCATTCCAAGTGGAAAAATGTCCTTAATGTTTTTCATCTTCTTCCATTTACGAATTTATGGACATTTGTATGGACATTTTCTGAGGCTTACGTGTGGTCTTGGGACTTAAAAGGAGACATCAGAGACAGAATTTGCCATGTATGAAAGGACACATTAAATAAAAGATATAAAAGGATAAAGATATACCGGTACATTTATACTCAGCCTATCTAATAGCTAAATTAGTAAAACAGAGTTGAGATGTTAAAACGCTCTTAGTTAAGAAATAAACATAAACTTAAACTTCTCCAGGCTTAAGAACAATTCCCTATTTGTCTGTACAAGTTTCCCCAATGCAGAGAGATGTCTGTCAACTGGCATGTGTATAGTTGTTTGGGTATTCCCAACTTAAAGATATTTAGCATAGCTATAGGATCCCGCCAAAGGGGGACCCCAAATCCCCATCCTGAAGCAAACACTTGCACAGCTCTCTCCTTTAACTTCTGTAAGAATTCTGAAGAATTTTCAGCAAACTTGAAGCGAAATACTTCCAGGACATAGTGCGCCGGCGCATGCGAACTAATGCTTTTCGTCTTTGCCCGCAGTTTGGCAAAGCATACTGCGCATGCGCAAGGCAAGATTGCCTTGCGCAGGCGTGTACTACAGAAGACAGAGAATGAACTTCAATCCAATATTGCGGCTAGCATGTAGCCAGCGGGTAAGGAAAGGGTGAATCAAACACCCGAAAACTCCGCCCATATGACCGAAAACCGGTCCCGCCAAATTCAAGTGACAGGTTCCCTTTAAAGGGAATATGTCATCAGGTTCTTGCTACCACATCTAAGACCCTGATTCTAGTGATATATCACTTACTGGGCTGAATATTGTATTTTTTTTATAAAATCAGTTTTATCTGCTGCAAATCTACCAGTTCTCCAAATGCTGAGCTGTGTATAACCCCGCCCACACCACTGATTGGCAGTTTTCTGTTTACACCGTGCATAGGCAGAAACTGCCTATCAGTGGTAAAGGCAGGGGTGGAGTACTTGGCAGCAAGATTACTTGTCCTCTAATGATGATCTCCTGCTGATAAAACATTGATTTAATCAAAACTACAGCAATCAGCCCGGTAAGTGACACATTGCTGAAATCAGGATATCTATCTCCACATCATGCTGCTCTCAATTTAGTTGACAGATTACCTTTAAAGAGGTTATCATAACTTGTGAAGCCCATAAAACACAATATTAATAGTCTGTGATGTAAGGCTGGTTTCACATTTGCGTTTAAATCCGCAGCGTTTTAAACTCATCCGCAAGTGGTGAAAAAAATGCATGTAAACGCGTACAAACGCTACGTTTTCTAGACGCATGCGTTTTCGCATGCGGTTAAAAAAACGCCGCGTTTGTACGCGTTTACATGCGTTTTTTCCTGCGTTTGCGCTTTTGGTACGCATGATGAGAAATTTCACAAGCTGGTTTTTGTTCATTCTGCTTCACAAAAATCGGAATAAAAAGCAATCAAAAATGTCACATGCCCGAAAATGTTACCAATAAAAATGTCCCGCAAAAAACAAGACCTCACATGACTCTGTGGACCAAAATATGGAAAAATTGTAGCTCTCAAAATGTGGTAACGCAAAAAAATATTTTTTGGAATAAAAAGCGTCTTTCAGTGAGTGACAGCTGCCAATCATAAAAATCCACTAGAAAACCCCTTATAAATAGAAATCAAAGCCCCTTCATCAACTCCTTAGTTAGGGTAAAATTAAAAAATTAAAAAAATGTTTTTATTTCCATTTTCCCATTAGGGTTAGGGCTAGGGTTAGGGTAAGGGTTTGTATTCCTTTGGGGTTAGGGTTAGGGCTAGGGTTAGGGTTAGGGTTTGGATCCCTTTGGGGTTAGGGTTAGGGCTAGGGTTAGGGTTAGGGTTTGGATCCCTTTGGGGTTAGGGTAGGGTTTGGATCCCTTTGGGGTTAGGGTTAGGGTTTTTATCCCTTTGGGGTTGGGTTAGGGTTAGGGTTTGGATCCCTTTTTCATCTTGATGGTGGCTTAGGGTTAGAGCTAGGGTTAGGGTTTGGATCCCTTTATCACCTTGATGGTGGGGGGTGGCTTACCAGTGTCTAGACTTGTTTTTCTCTATGGAAACGCATGCGTTCAAAAACGCAACCAAAAGCATGTGTTAAAAACGCATGCGTTTACATAGACAGCAATACGTTTTTTTTTACGCAATCGAACGCATGTGTTTTTTTGCGGCAAAAAAAAAAAAGCCTCTAGAAATTACTACATGTTGCATTTCCGCACCAAGACGCAAGCATCGAAATGACGTATGCGTCGTGAAACGCGGCAAAACGCGTACAAAAAAAAGCATGCATTTTTAATGTTAAATATAGGAAAATCGAACGCATGCGTTTTTATGCGTTACAAACGCAGCGGCAAAAAACGCAAATGTGAAACCAGCCTAAGTGACGAAGTTTAAAGTGAAAACTGAGATGTCATTTAGATTGCAAATGTTCTCTTATCAGAGTATTGAGGGTTTCTTATTTCTCTTCTGCTGCTTTTGTTCATTGGTGTCTGATAATGTCTGTCAACAATCAGGATTCAGATGTTGCCTGCGTGAAGTTGTCCTTTACTTTGTTGACAGGTTAATTGAAATTTCCAATAGTTGAAATGGTCACATTAGGTAGTAGGATTGATATTACATTTTCAGCAAATAAGGATTATTATTTGTGTAATAAAAACTAAACACGCAGTTTTAAACCCAAAAACTTAGGGATGAGTGAGAACTAAAATGCTCAGGTGCTTGTTATGCTAATCTAGCAATTCCTAATGCTCGGATGTTCGTTTCGTGTAATGAATATAATGGGAGTCAAAGGGAACTCCGAGCATTTTTCTGGCAGACCCTACAAGGAGGTCTGGGGGCAATGGAAATGTTGAAATGGATGGAAAAAGTGCAGAATGGAATGAGAACAGCATGGGGAAGACCCGTGGAATCATCTCTGACTCCAAGATCACTGCGGAGAACATTAGTGTCACACTTTTATTCAACTTTAAGGACTGACAATAAAACATTCAAACTCACAGAGGAATTTGAGTTTACAATAGAAAAAATGTTAAGAAACATTCTTTCCTGTATAATGACTTGTATATAAAGCAAAATGTAAAAATAATTTAAAAAAATAATAATTTAAGTAATCCAAAATTGAAATGTTTATTATAAAATTGGAAATTTCAGTGTAATTTATGAAAGAAGCAATAACTGCCAAAATGTGATGAAAGACAGACTCAGATATACCCTGTATTAAACATAAAGGAGGACGTCATACACATTCTCTTCAAATTGTCATGTAGTGGTACTCCTAGACTCATAAAAGCTCTGCATAAAGTTCAAAGCCTGACAAAAATTACACCAACCGGAGTGCCTCATTCAAATATTGTAAACAAAGTGTAGTTGTGGTACCCCTACACGCATAAAATTTCTGAACAGCCTGCCACAAATTATAAACAGCGTCATTCATACACCCTGGAAGGCCCCAACTAGAGAGGGTCATTTAAATATTAAGAAAGTGTAGTTGTGGTACTTCTTCACTCATAAAGGCTCTGCACACAGTGCAAAGCCAGAAAAAAATCTAAGGAGGGTCATCCATACACCCTTGAAGGCACCAACAGGACGGCCTCATAAAAAAATTAAGCAAGTGTAGTTGTGGTACTTCTACACTCATAAATGCTCTGCACACAAAGTCCCACCTGGGACTCGACATGGTGGGACAAAGGAGGAACAGGGTTAGTATTAAGTGATCCAAATTTTTGGGTGGTGAGACTGGACCGTGTGGAAGATTGTGTGGTGCTGGCAAGCATGCTGGAAGCAATATTTGCTATCCAACTGACCACCTGTTTGAACTGGTGTGGCATCAGAAATGGGTTCCCGCGCCTCCATGCAAAGAAGAACAGGAAGTTATGTGTAATGGATGGGTGTGTTGCTTGTGTTCCAGCAACTGGCATAGTCATACCTGCCCCACGTCCTCGTCATCTGCGTGCACCATCATCAGCACTTCCACTTTCTTGTCCCTTACCGCACGCCTTAGGCCTCTTTCACACTTCAGTTGTTTGGCGTCAGTCTAAAACCGCCATTTTCCTCAAATAACGGATCCGTCAATTTTTTTTGACGGATACCTTATTTTCCCATAGACTTGCATTAGCGACGGATTGTGACGGATGGTCGTCCGTTCCATCCGCCATGCGACGGATCCGTCGAAATTTGGCGGATGTTTTCTGAAAATAGATGGACATTGAAACGTTTTTTGTCAACGCCGAAATGGCGGATCGCGACGGATCCGTCGCGTCTGCCATTCCATAGAATGGCCGCCTATGGGCGATGGATCCACCACAACCGCTTTTTCGGCAGATCCGTCGCCCCAATCCGTTTTTTCAATTGCGCATGCTCCAAAAAGTACCGTATATACTCGAGTATAAGCCGAGATTTTCAGCCCAAATTTTTGGGCTGAAAGTGCCCCTCTCGGCTTATACTCGAGTCAAGGTGGGTGGCAGGGTCGGCGGGTGAGGGGGTGAGGGCGCTGAGGCATACTTACCTGCTTCCAGCGATCCTCGCGCTCCCCCTGCAGTCCCACGGTCTTCGGTGCTGCAGTTCTTCCTCTATCAGCGGTCACGTGGGACCGCTCATTAGAGAAATGAATAGGCGGCTCCACCTCCCATAGGGGTGGAGCCGCCTATTCATTTCTCTAATCAGCGGTAACGGTGACCGCTGATAGAGGAAGAAGCTGCGGCACCGAAGACAGCTGTCCGGGGGAAGGAGCCGGACGCCGGGATCAGGTAAGTATCGCATAGTCACCTGTCCACGTTCCAGCCGCCGGGTGCCACTCCATCTTCCCGGCGCCGCTCCATCTTCCCGGCGTCTCTGCGCTCTGACTGTTCAGGTCAGAGGGCGCGATGACGCATATAGTGTGCGCGGCGCCCTCTGCCTGATCAGTCAGTGCAGAGACGCCGGGACGAGACGCCGAGACCGGACGCCGGGAGCTGCAAGCAAGAGAGGTGAGTATGTGTTTGTTGTTTTTTTTTACTGCAGCAGCAGAAACAATGGCAGAGCTTTCTATGGGGAAATATGAGCGGTGCAGAGCACTATATGGGGCACACCTATAGGGCAATAATGAACGGCGCAGAGCACTATATGGGGCACAGCTATGGGGAAATAATGAATGGTGCAGAGCACTATATGGGGCACAGCTATGGGGAAATAATGAACGGTGCAGAGCACTATATGGGGCAGAGCTATAGGGCAATAATGAACGGCGCAGAGCACTATATGGGGCACATCTATGGGGCAATAATGAACGGTGCAGAGCACTATATGGGGCACAGCTATAGGGCAATAATGAACGGTGCAGAGCACTATATGGGGCACAGCTATGGGGCAATAATGAACGGTGCAGAGCACTATATGGGGCACAGCTATAGGGCAATAATGAACGGTGCAGAGCACTATATGGCACAGCTATGGGGAAAAAATGAACGGTGCAGAGCACTATATGGGGCACAGCTATAGGGCAATAATGAACGGCGCAGAGCACTATATGGGGCAGAGCTATAGGGCAATAATGAACGGCGCAGAGCACTATATGGCACAGCTATGGGGAAATAATGAACGGTGCAGAGCACTATATGGGGCAATAATGAACAGTGCAGGGCACTATATGGCACAGCTATGGGGAAATAATGAACGGGGCAGAGCACTACATGGCACAGCTATGGGGAAATAATGAACGGTGCAGAGCACTATATGGCACAGCTATGGGGAAATAATGATCTATTTTTATTATTGAAATTCACCGGTAAATGCTGCATTTCCACCCTAGGCTTATACTCGAGTCAATACGTTTTCCCAGTTTTTTGTGGCAAAATTAGGGGCGTCGGCTTATACTCGGGTCGGCTTCTACTCGAGTATATACGGTAGATACTTTTCCCAGACAACCCCAAGTAATGGATCCGTCAAAAAAGCGGATCCGTTAGAACCGTTTTCTCAACAATTGTGACGGATCCGTCAATCCGTTACTATGTCGGTAGTGACTGACGCCAAACAACTGAAGTGTGAAAGAGGCCTTACACATTTTCTAATTGTAGGTCTCTGGAAACCAAGTTTCTTTGATTAATTGAAACTAAAAAAATTTAATTACAAAAAACTGTGGTCACCTATAGCAGGCCAAGCGGTTTTTAAAAATTTCAAATCACCGTAATTTTACACAAAGCATGTTAAACTGTATGAATGACAAGAGTCAATCTTTGGAACAAAAAAATGTGTGAACTTTAGCAGGACAAGTGGTTTTTAAAAATGTTAAACCACCGTAATTTTACACAAAGCTCGCTAAACTGTATGGATTACAATATAGTCAGTTTTCATCAACACCCCCAAAAAATGCTGTCTCCTGCAGATGCTATATATTTAGCAATGGACTGCAAAGCCCTACGCCCTGCCTAAAGGCCGTATTCTGCCACTTTCTTTGTTACAGCAGTTGTCCTTAGGCTAACTGCAGAATGGATCTCATAGAATAAGAAAAAAAGATTTGACCTTAGAAGGACTTTTTGTGTGATGATTGAGCATCAGCCCCTGTAGCACCACTAAAGGACTCTGATTAATGGACCTTTGCACTCACACAACTGTCCCTGAGATGTGCAATGGCGTCAGAGTGCCGAGCGTGATGGTGCCAGTCCTTTCTCAGGGTGCCCTTGTCATGGTCATGGACTTAGAACACCATTCCACCCCGTGTTTGTGCACTTGTTTGGATTCTGCAATGTCTGTGCAGACAAGCTGGATTTCAATACAGGCAGTGCTCACTCTCCGAGAGCCATGGTGTGGTGCTGGCATGTATGTAGTGTGATAAGACGGAAAATTAAAAACATCAACATTTATTACAATGAAGAATTTAGCAAAAGACATATCTTGCACAATACATTTACTACAATAGTCCTGTAGGCAATTCTTATCCGTGCCATCTATTGATCTATACATAAACTGTTCCAGTCTTTCTTTTAAAGGGACAGTAAATCTCTCAATTCTGTGCTAATCTGTCTAGACATGAGTAAGTTGGATGTACAGTAGTAGGAAAAAAGCTTCTACAGTAAGACAGTATGACAAGTGCTATCCATTAACTGGCTATCATAAGATGTACAGCTGAAGTAATGTCTGCACAGGTGACTGACAGCGACTCATTTTCTCAAAACGGAGTCATCTTTAATGTTGGAAATTAACAATAAAAAATAACAATATAATAATAATAATAATAATAATTTTATTTCTATAGCGCTGACATATTCCACAGCACTTTACATTTTAGAGGGGACTTGTACAGACAATAGACATTACAGCATAACAATAAACACAGATCAAAATAGAGGAGTGAGGGCCCTGCTCGCAAGCTTACAAACTATGAGGAAAAGGGGAGACACGAGAGGTGGATGGTAACAATTGCTTTAGTTATTCGGACCAGCCATAGTGTAAGGCTCGGGTGTTCATATAAAGCTGCATGAACCTGTTAACTGCCTAAGTATGTAGCAGTACAGACACAGAGGGCTATTAACTGCATAAAGTGTATGAGAACATGATGCAAGGAACCTGGTTTATGGTAAAAATTTTGAATGGGCCACACAGGGATAGTTAGGTTAATGTGTTGAGGTGGTAGGCCAGTCTGAACAAATGCGTTTTTAGCACACGCTTAAAACTGTGGGAATTGGGGATTAATCGCATTAACCTAGGTAGTGCATTCCAAAGAATCGGCGCAGCACGTGTAAAGTCTTGGAGACGGGAGTGGGAGGTTCTGATTATTGAGGATGCTAACCTCAGGTCATTAGCAGAGCGGAGGGCACAGGAAGGGTGGTAGACTGAGACCAGAGAGGAGATGTAGGGTGGTGCTGAGCCATGGAGTGTAATGACTGGCACAAGGCAGAGGCATATTATAGATGTGAACTATATTTGAGGACCACTGAACGTCATTTATGTATTTGTGACTTTATTAAACAGGTGGCATATAGGATCCTGGAGTCGATGCTCGGCTACGTGCGGGGTTGGGATACAGACAAGAGATGTTCACTGTTCTGGTCTGATTGACTCTAGCAATAATTCTCAGCAAGAATGTGAAGGTAAAAAGCCATCATCACTGCAGCCGTGTAATCAGATTGACTGCCCCCCAGCTTGGCACGCAGAAGACTGGCAACAGGTAATGCATAAACTTGCCAATTGTGATTCATTGTTCACATTTCTGAAATTGAATGATTGTTGCTGATTTTTTCAGAAAATGAATTGTTAGGGTGTGGATATTGATGTCCAGATAAAACAGAATTCTCATTCATGGCTAAGGAGCAGTCTGGATGTGTATAGATTCTATTGCATAGTTGTTAAAAAAAAAGGTTTTCCATACATTTATCTGTAAACACTAGCATATCTTTTTTATTCTATTAGGAAGGTGATAACATACCTTTTCAATAGGTCAATAGGAGCTGATATAGCATGAAAACCTACATTGTCATTTTGCAGTACTAGGCAATGGTAGATGCATACAGTGCTCGGCATAAATGAGGACACCCCCAACAGATTTGTCAGAAAATCTTACGTTTAATTTCAGAATCACTATTTTGTGTGAGATACCATACTACAAAATACTCCTATAAATGTGGGCCATTGATTTCAAACAAGATTTGTTATTTTTCACGCCCAAAAAAGTTAAATTAATTCAAGGTCATGTTGTATAAATAAGCACACCCCAATGAACACTAAAGTTCAGACTAAAAAATTCAAATGAACAAGAAGGCTTATTCATTAAACAGGTGTCCAGAAAACAATTGAAAACCGTTGAATATAAAAGGGTATTTTACTTACCAAAGAAAACCCCTTCCTATTTAGTGATGTCAGAAATGGCACCACATGGAAAAGAAATGCAACAGGAGCCATATATTGGACGAGATGGAGAAAGTAATTTCCATGCCTCCTCCATTGCCTGTCTTGGCATATATTGGGCTGCACTGGAATGACATCCGAGTGCAGTCCAATGTTTCACTCGCCACCATAGGCTTTTATGGGAGCGTGTGAGCTAAGCCTTGCTTGCAACCACAGCATGCTGCAATTGTTTTCTCATGCCAAATTGGCAAGATAAAATAATCACAGATGTGAGCTGTCTCTTAGTATAACCCAGGGCCCAGTGCTATGCGATAATTTATTGCGTAGCACTCGGCCGTGTTATAAGCTCGTGTGACCCTGGCTTCATAGTCACTGTGGCTCTTTTGAAAGTTTGATATTAAAAGTTATATTTTAATATCCCCAATTGCACACTTTTGCTGTAATTATTCTAATTGGTGAGTTACTGCTGAAGGTTTGTCTGCTTTATATATGTGCCATTGTTTGTGCAATGAGGCATTCATATTTTATATTTAATAAATAGTGATGAGCGAATATACTCGTTACTCGAGATTTCCCAAGCATGCTTGGGTGTCCTCCGAGTATTTTTAGTGCTCGGAGATTTAGTTTTCATCGCCTCAGCGGAATGATTTACATCTGTTAGCCAGCATAAGTACATGTGGGGGTTGCCTGGTTGCTAGGGAATCCCCACATGTAATCAAGCTGGCTAGTAGCTGTAAGTCATTCAGCTGCGGCGAAGAAAACTAAATCTCCGAGCACTAAAAATACTCTGAGGACACCCAAGCATGCTCGGGAAATCTCGAGTAACGAGTATATTCGCTCATCACTATTAATAAATCAAGATGTTTTGCCATTTTTTTCTCCAGTTTTTTTAAATTATTTGCATATCATTCACATGTTTATTAAGCCTTTGATTTTAATAATTCATTGACTTTTCTTTCTTGATTTGGCAATTACAATTTTGAGGAGAGGATATATACTGCATGGTGGAAATGTTGTAGGCAGGTGAGCAAAAAATGCTGCAAAGTAAGAATGCTTTCAAAAATAGAAGTGTTCATAGTTTTTTTTTTTATCAATTAATAAAATGCAAAGTGTATGAATGATCTAAAGAGAAATTCATATCAATATTTGATGTGACCACCAATTGCCTTCAGAGCAGCATCAATTCTTCAAGTACACTTCCACACTGTTTTTGAAGGAACTTAGCAGGGAGATTGTTCCAAACATCTTGGAAAACTAACCACTGATCTTCTGTGTATGGAAGTTTGTACAAATCTTTCTGTCTCTTCATGTAATCCCAGACAGGCCCAATGATGTTGAGATCAGGGCTCTGTTGGGACCATATAATCACTTCCAGGACTCCTTGTTCTTCTTTTACCCTGAAGATAGTTCTTAACCCCTTTCTGACCTCAGACAGAATAGTACGTCCGAGATCAAATCCCCTGCTTTGATGCAGGCTCCAGCAGTGAGCCCGCATCAAAGCCGAGACATGTCAGCTGTTTTGTACAGCTGACATATGCCCACAATAGCGACGGGTGGAATCGCCATCCACCCGCCGCTGTTAACTAGTTAAATGCCGTTGTCAAATGCTGATAGTGGCAATTAACTAGGGCTTCCGGCCACCTGGCCGGAAATGAGCACATCGTCGACCCGTCACGTGATTGGGGGTCAGCAATGCATCGGCATAACAATCAAAGGTCTCCTTGAGACCTCTATGGTTGTTGATGCCGGATTGCTGTGAGCGCCACCCTGTGGTCGGTGCTCATAGCAAGCCTGTAATTCTGCTACATAGGAGCGATCTGAGCTTCGCTCCTATGTAGCAGAGCCGATTGAGTTGTACCAGCTTCTATCCTCCCATGGAGACTATTGAAGCATGGCAAAAGTTAAAAAAAATGTTTTAAAAAATTTTTTAAAAAAAGTTTAAATTACCCCCCTTTCGCCCCATTCAATATAAAACAATAAAAATAAAATTAAACCTACTATATTTGGTATCGCCGTGTTCAGAATCCCCCGATCTATCAATAAAAAAGGATTAACCTGATCACTAAACGGCATAACGAGAAAAATTTTCAAAACACCAGAATTATGTTCTTGGTCGCCACGACATTGCATTAAAATGCAATAACGGGTGATCAAAAGAACATATCTGCACCAAAATGGTGTCATTAAAAATGACAGCTCGGCATGCAAAAAATAAGCCCTCTCACAACCCCAGATTACGAAAAATGAAGACGCTACGGGTATCGAAAAATTGCGCAATTTTTTATTTTTTTATTTTTACGCAAAATTTGGAATTTTTTTACCACTTAGATAACTTAGATAAAAAACAATCTAGACATGTTTGGTGTCTATGAACTCGTAATGACCTGGAGAATCAAAATGACAGGTCAATTTTAGCATTTAGTGAACCTAGCAAAAAAGCCGAACAAAAAATAAGTGTGGGATTGCACTTTTTTTGCAATTTCACTTGAAATTTTTTCCTGTTTTCTAGTACATGATATGGTAAAACCAATGGTGTCATCAAAAAGTACAACTTGTCTCGCAAAAAATAAGCCCTCACATGGCCATATTGACGGAGAAATAAAAAAGTTATGGCTCTGGGAAGGAGGGGAGTGAAAAACAAAAACGCAAAACCGAAAAAAGCTGGGGTCACGAAGAGGTTAATTACATTGGTTGCATTTTTGGGTGTGGTGTCCTGCTCTAGAATAAATTTGGAGCCAATCAGACACATCCCTGATGGCACTGCATGACGGAGAAGTATCTGACTATATATTTCGCAGCATTGACGACACTAAGAAATGGGCAATGTTGTTTTGAAGGCAGATAATAGACACACCAAATATTGATTGGTTTTAAATTTCCCTTTTGTTCATTCACTTTGTATTTTGTTAATTTATGAAAATAAAGATTTAACCATTTTTTAAAGCATTCTTACTCTTATAACAACTCCAGAGCACATATTTAGGCAAAAAACAAAGGGCAGTTTTACACTAAATAGTAGAAAAAAGCCCCAAAGCCTACACAGAAGGCAACCCACTCCATATTAGCAATATAAACAGGAGAACTAGGAGTATCATGGGTATATAAATTTATTACAAATATAGGGTATAAATATACATACAATAAGGCACATATAAGATGATAGTATGTAAACGAAATACACAATACAAAGTGCAAGGAAGGATGGAAAAACGGGAAACCAGTGTCCACCCAGCGTGCGGGAGCACAAAAAATCCCAGTCTGATACAACAGACTGAAAATACACCACGTTGCAGGAAGCCACCCTAGTAGTAAGTATAATAAAGTGACAAACCGTCACTAGTAGTAGGAAGTTGGGGCTTACCGCAAACAAGATGGGCTGCACCGCACACCAGACCGGAACCGGGATAAAACGACCCCCGACGTACGTTTCGCTTAGTCCATATTACCGCTTTATCAAGGGGATGATAGAGGTTGCCGAGAAGGACCTTAAAAAGGACCGGACCTAGGACGTGTGATGTGTCACATGCTAGGAAACAGCCAATAACGGGCGGCATGCTCGGCGCATGCGCAGATCAGGCCGCAGGTCCTACACCAGAAAGCGGCATCCTGCGTCACAGTGTGCGAGCGGGGAAAACCCCCGGTCACACGTGGGAGGCGATAAGGACGCCGCCCGGGAGCAGGAGCCGGCAGACCGAGCCCACGCATGCGCATTGCCACCAATGGAGTAAGGGCGTAAGAATACCAAATCCCTATAGAAAGAGGGCCAATGGGGAGGAGTCTGGACGCATGACTGCAGAGTTACATAAATCTAAAGGGGCAAATCACCACAATACACAAACATGAATAAGTAACCTGCAGCCAGAATAATGATTAGAACAGTCCATAATATGTAACATTCAAAGAAAGGTGATAATCTTATATATATAATTAATAGATGCCACATCTTCCATGATGACCATAGAACCGATATTCAGTCGCTTCTTATGGACCTAACGCCAGATCCTCCACAAGGCGGAAGAGAGAGGAAGGGACATCTCGGCAAAACAGCAATAGACAAAAATACAATTGTGAAGAAAAAACCCAAATTAGGACATCAAAGTGAAAAAATAATAACACATTTACCTAAAAACAATAAAACCAGGAGCCGGCCAATGGTAACCAGTTCACCTTGGATGGGGGAAAGTTATGATATACTATTCTGTCCAAAAGACAGAGGAGGGATACAGGAAAATGGGCTATCCGAGATACAGGCCATATAGTAAAATAATACTAATCCAAAATAGATTTATTAAAGGAATGAGGCAAAACTAAGCGACTCGTTCAGGATGTTTGGTGCAACCGTATTCAACCTGACAATCCAGCTCGCTTCACGCTGTGCCAGCATCTTTTTGTAATTTCCCTCTCGTGCACCCAAGTGAACACAGTCGATGCCCCTGATCCGCAATGACCCCGCGTCACAGTTATGGTACAATTTAAAGTGACGGGGTATCGTCTTTAGATCAGAGGCATCGACTGCGCCCTTAGCTGCCCGGATGTCACGCACGTGCTCCCTAGTGCGTATACTGAGCTCCCTTGACGTTAAACCCACATAAATCAAAGAGCAGCCACCGTAGCATAGTACGTATATAACATTCGTGGTGCTGCACGATATGTGGTGTCTAATGGAAAATGTCCTATTGCCATCAGACGACGTGAAGGAGGCTGTCCGTACAATGTTGGCACAAGCCACACAGTGACCACACTGGAAACTGCCCAATGTTGGGCCTCTAGTGCCAAAAGGGTTACTTACGGGAGGAACGTAGTGACTCCGGACAAGCATATTTTTCAGGTTGGGGGACCTCCTTGCTGTCATAGAGGGGTAGTCGCCCAGGGCGGGACCCAGGGATGGCTCCGTACCCAGAATGGGCCAATGCCGGGCAAGAATGTCTCTCATATTGTACCATTCATGATTATATGAATCATATTTTTGAGGCATTCTTACTCTGCAGCATTTTTCCTCACTTGCCTAAAAGGTTTTTTATTTTGCGTCAAGTTAATAAACATTACTGTTGAAGCACTGTTGTTCACCTATACTGACTCATGACAGCACACGGTTATTAGATAACAAGATGAATTTGGCTACCATACCACGCAATTCCGAAAAAGTGTCTGAGCATGTGACAGTGCTGTGTGCAAAGATCTTGTTCTCTGTGCTGTCCAGTTGACTTGCGCCATGCCGAACCCTGTGCCTGAAGTGATTCTGATGGCCTGAACAATGCTGTGCTTGTGTTCTCAGTGCTCTCGGACGTGTGGAGGAGGTGTCCAAAACCGCAAAGTGAGTTGCAAACACTTGTTGGCAGATGGCAGCTTTATGAAGCTTTCAGAGGAGCTCTGCCAGATGCAAAAGCCTGCAAGTCAGAAACATTGTGGGAGATTGGATTGTCCCCTACAGTTAAGAACAGGCGAATGGTCTAAGGTCAGTCTGGCATGAGGTAGTGCCATGATAAATAGCATGAAGTTCAGATGGTTTACATGTTTTTCAGTGTCACACCTTTCAATGTCCAGCTCGCAAAGTCCTTTGTCAAGGTGATACTCAAACCGTAGTTCATATAGCAGGTGTAGTCCTTACAGATAAATTAGAATTCAACATAGCGCCACGACCAATCTGATAATAATACCGAGCTATTACCTGCAAAAAGGCTCATTTTAAAGCTATGTTTATTCTGAGAAGCTGCAGCACTTCAGAAAAAAAACGTGCGCTGCGTTATGAGGGAGTCTGTATTTTGGGCAGCATGAAAATGCTGACATCTTTCATGGACAGGAGACCTATCAACTTTCCTGACGTGATTTTTTTTTGCTAAATATTTGTATTCTCCATATAATAACTATTCTGGAACATCTTTTCTTAGATCTCTGTGTTGCTATGTTAACTTGTTACTTTCCTTGAGTTTATGAATAGATTAAGAACTGTGCATTACCAGTTATGAGTGTGTCCCTCTGTGTCTGACATTATCCAGTCAGTGAGACACTGTCAGGTTGTGTAGGGATACACCTCCTTGACAAGGGAAATGATTATTAAAAACTAGAAATAGGCTCGATGCTATCGCATCGGGACTGCGGGGAAATTAACATCTCCGCTATTACTCACGCAGGCGCAGTAACAGCCACGTTGTTATCGCGCATGCGCGGGTAGAACACGCAGTTGTGTATGTCACTTGTGCAGTGCCTTATGGGATTCGGGGATAGCATCCGGAAGTCCCAACTGGCGATTATAAATATATATGTAAGCTGGGGGTGGCAGTCTCCGCGGGTGTAAGCAGTCTCCACTATAGGCGGCAGAGGCCTCCGCTGTCTCCTAGCAACCAGCAGCCTCGTCTGTACAGTGAAGGGCAGGGCCATGCTCCTGGCTTCACTGACTTCTGTGGGTGCCTTGCCTTATGGGATTTGGGGACAGCGGACGGAAATCCCGACTGGCGATTATATGTACAGTGCCTTACGAAAGTATTTTGCCCCCTGGCACTTTTCAACCTTTTCCCACATATCATGCTTTAAACATAAAGATACCAAATGTAAATTTTTGGTGAAGAATCAACAAGTGGAACACAATTGTGAAGTTGAACAAAATGTATCGGTTATTTTTGTGGAAATTCAAAAACTGAAAAGTGGCGCGTGCAATATTATTCGACCCATTTACTTTCAGTGCAGCAAACTCACTCCAGAAGTTCATTGTGGATCTCTGAATGATCCAATGTTGTCCTAAATGCCTAATGATGATAAATTATGCTTGAAGCATGATATGTGGGAAAAGGTTGAAAAGCTCCAGGGGGCCAAATACTTTCGCAAGCCACTGTGTCTTTATATATATATATATATATATATATATATATATATATATAGTAAACAAAAAGGGAGACAGCACAAGCAGATGTAAACAAGAGGACTTTAATACCCTGTGGCGCGGCAAAGTGTCGGATAAAACAAATCCTTTCTCCTTTCTATATATATATATATATATACAGTGGGGCAAAAAAGTATTTAGTCAGTCAGCAATAGTGCAAGTTCCACCACTTAAAAAGATCAGAGGCGTCTGTAATTTACATCATAGGTAGACCTCAACTATGGGAGACAAACTGAGAAAAAAAAATCCAGAAAATCACATTGTCTGTTTTTTTAACATTTTATTTGCATATTATGGTGGAAAATAAGTATTTGGTCAGAAACAAAATTTCATCTCAATACTTTGTAATATATCCTTTGTTGGCAATGACAGAGGTCAAACGTTTTCTGTAAGTCTTCACAAGGTTGCCACACACTGTTGTTGGTATGTTGGCCCATTCCCCCATGCAGATCTCCTCTAGAGCAGTGATGTTTTTGGCTTTTCGCTTGGCAACACGGACTTTCAATTCCCTCCAAAGGTTTTCTATAGGGTTGAGATCTGGAGACTGGCTAGGCCACTCCAGGACCTTGAAATGCTTCTTACGAAGCCACTCCTTCGTTGCCCTGGCGGTGTGCTTTGGATCATTGTCATGTTGAAAGACCCATCCACGTTTCATCTTCAATGCCCTTGCTGATGGAAGGAGGTTTGCACTCAAAATCTCACGATACATGGCCCCATTCATTCTTTCATGTACCCGGATCAGTCGTCCTGGCCCCTTTGCAGAGAAACAGCCCCAAAGCATGATGTTTCCACCACCATGCTTTACAGTAGGTATGGTGTTTGATGGATGCAACTCAGTATTCTTTTTCCTCCAAACACGACAAGTTGTGTTTCTACCAAACAGTTCCAGTTTGGTTTCATCAGACCATAGGACATTCTCCCAAAACTCCTCTGGATCATCCAAATGCTCTCTAGCAAACTTCAGACGGGCCCGGACATGTACTGGCTTAAGCAGTGGGACACGTCTGGCACTGCAGGATCTGAGTCCATGGTGGCGTAGTGTGTTACTTATGGTAGGCCTTGTTACATTGGTCCCAGCTCTCTGCAGTTCATTCACTAGGTCCCCCCGCGTGGTTCTGGGATTTTTGCTCACCGTTCTTGTGATCATTCTGACCCCACGGGGTGGGATTTTGCGTGGAGCCCCAGATCGAGGGAGATTATCAGTGGTCTTGTATGTCTTCCATTTTCTAATTATTGCTCCCACTGTTGATTTCTTCACTCCAAGCTGGTTGGCTATTGCAGATTCAGTCTTCCCAGCCTGGTGCAGGGCTACAATTTTGTTTCTGGTGTCCTTTGACAGCTCTTTGGTCTTCACCATAGTGGAGTTTGGAGTCAGACTGTTTGAGGGTGTGCACAGGTGTCTTTTTTATACTGATAACAAGTTTAAACAGGTGCCATTACTACAGGTAATGAGTGGAGGAAAGAGGAGACTCTTAAAGAAGAAGTTACAGGTCTGTGAGAGCCAAAAAACTTAATTGTTTGTTTCTGACCAAATACTTATTTTCCACCATAATATGCAAAAAAAATTATAAAAAAACAGACAATGTGATTTTCTGGATTTTTTTTTCTCAGTTTGTCTCCCATAGTTGAGGTCTACCTATGATGTAAATTACAGACGCCTCTCATCTTTTTAAGTGGTGGAACTTGCACTATTGCTGACTGACTAAATACTTTTTTGCCCCACTGTAAATATATATTTTTATATATATATATATATCTATATCTATATATATATATATATATATATATATATATATATAGATATAGATATATATATATATACATACCTATATATATACACAGTTCAGACCAAAAGTTGATGACTGCTTTTGCATACTCTTGGTATTCTCTTGATGAGCTTCAAGAGGTAGTCACCGGGAATGGTCTTCCAACAATCTTGAAGGAGTTCCCAGAGATGCTTAGCACTTGTTGACCCTTTTGTCTTCACTCTGAGGTCCAGCTCCCCCTAAACCATCTTGATTGGGTTCAGGTCTGGTGACTGTGGAGGCCAGGTCATCTGGCGTAGCACCCCATCACTATCCTTCTTAATCAAATAGCCCTTACACAGCCTGGAGGTGTGTTTGGGGTCATTGTCCTGTTGAAAAATAAATGATGGTCCAAGTAAACGCAAACCGGATGGAATAGCATGCCGCTGCAAGATGCTATGGTAGCCATGCTGGTTAAGTATGCCTTCAATGTTGAATAAATCCCCAACAGTGTCACGAGCAAAGCACCCCCACACCATCACACCTCCTCCTCCATGCTTCACGGTGGGAACCAGGCATGTAGAGTCCATCCGTTCACCTTTTCTGCATCGCACAAAGACACGGTGGTTGGAACCAAAGATCTCAAATTTGGACTCATCAGACCAAAGCAAAGATTTCCACTGGTCTAATGTCCATTCCTTGTGTTCTTTAGCCCAAACATGTCTCTTATGCTTGTTGCCTGTCCTTAGCAGTGGTTTCCTAGCAGCTATTTTACCATGAAGGCCTGCTGCACAAACTCTTAACAGTTGTTGTAGAGATGTGTCTACTGCTAGAAATCTATGTGGCATTGACCTGGCCTGTAATCTGAGCTGCTGTTAACCTGCGATTTCTGGCGCAGTGAAGAACGAGGACACAAGGTTGCAGTTTCTTTACCTTTTTACTGAAGGTTCAGCGTCCACAGTCCAGAGCACCAGATCACTGGGCAGGCAGAGTCCGGCCAGTCTGAAGGCAAATCCAGAGTCCCCTTATCCAAGTGGAAAATAGTAGCCTTTCTCTAGTGCCTGGATGTTGTAGTACCTTACTGCTGAGCTTCTCATAAGGACCTCACAACTGTTGTAGATGTTATGTCTTTCTCTCTGTCCCCCAGATGGATAGGAACAACCCGTATGACTGATGGCCTGAGGCTTTTTACAGGGACTCTAGCACACCCCAGCCCCCACAAGTTGCCTCCTGGGTGTAGGTCGGGCAGATAATATGGAATTAGCTGTCCTGCCGGTCTCTGGAGCAAGGCTTGGAGACGATTACTTCCTCGGTGTTCCGGCTACCGGTTTTACCTAATTGTGAAGAGTGCCCTACTAAATAGGAGCATAGCTCCCCTTGGTGGACTGGAGTGTGAAGTGTGTTGAATGGTTTGTGATACCTGGTAAAGTGATCTCCTTTATTGCCTTCAGACATAACATCACTCCCCCTGGTGGAAGAATGACATTACTGCAACGACCAGGACCCTGGGGTGCTGCAATAGCACTGTCAGCTCTGTAGTACTGCCCACACTGCCTATCCAGAGATATGAGCTCAGTGTCAGTTTTACACTTATATCTATTGTAATCAACTTGCATTCACTCTGCAGTGAGATTAGATCATGGTATCATTACTTCTCACAAAGGAGTAGTCCAGAACAGGCAGGCTACTGTTGTCTGAAGTGCATTGACAGCCCTGATCTCACAACAGAATGATTACAAGTTGATTGATCAAAACAGATGTACGTGTGATTATGTAATTACTTACACACTCAGTATCTTGTCTGTTATGTTTTAACCCTGTGTGAGAAGTAAGACAGCCTGCTCTCCATGCAGAGCTATTAGAAGTCGCTAACTCTCAACAGATATAAGTGTGATTGCTGACACACTCAGCAATCAAAATAACTGAAAGAAGGGTTTGTAATGTACCAAAGCTAAACTCAGCAATGCTCCACACTGATTCATGCAGGAGATTGGACCACAAGATAAGAGCTGTATCATTAAATCTTACACACTGAGAAATCTGCTGTAAACTACTGTGGGGTGTGTTCTTTCCTTTCAGTGTTGCTGCCTGCTTATGAATGGTCAGTATCATTCAGGCGGAAGAATTGCATGCTGTTATGAAAGTGACACACTCACACACAGGTGACCGGACAATCCCTAGCAGCACCACTAAAAACACCACCTTGGACTTGACATCCTAAAAGGCCATTGAGAGGTTTCTGGTACCTTCTGAATAGTCATAGGGGAGACTGCTACACCTTGTTATAAGGAAAGTGGAAATTTTTCAGGTGGACACTAAGACCCAGGGTGAGACAACTTAAAGCATGTTCATAAAGAGGAGAGAGGGAAAACTAAGGAAAGCCAGAAATAAATGAAGCAAGATTATCCTCCCAGAACCGTAAGTGTGGTCAAAGGAAAAGGTACTGGGAAGGTACACAGACACTCAGCAGGACTACAAATGGTGTTTGTCTAGCGGGGAAATTCTCGTTACTGAGGGGCTGGTACTCAGCAAAAATCCACAGAGGAGTATAGCCAGCAAGGAAGTGCAATGAAGGATGAACATATAAAATCACACCCAGAATGTGATAGGGTAAAACAAAACAGGAAAATAAGAAACACCTGGAGAGGAGCAAACCAAGTAGGGAAATCAAAGACAATAGAAACCATTAGCATTTGGACTGGGAAGAAAAGGCAATAGCTTCTACAGGTCACTGAATTGAATCCCCAAACCAAGCCATGACATATGCCTCCAGTGAACACTATTTAATGTTTTTTTTGTTAAATTCAAGTGGATGTTAACTCATTAGGTGCCAAATACTTTTATTGCTTATATCTCCTCAGCGGAGAGGACAAATTTAACGAAAAATGTTTTATTCTGCTCTGCAGCCATTATTACATCATGTGTCCAGTTCAACATGAAAAAAATGATGAAAGATCCTCTTTTAGCGGACTTCAAGCTTTGTTCATGAAGTGAATGTTAAACTTATGGCTTTATGTTTGTGGATGTAGTGCTCTTCAAGATGTGGTGTTGGAGTGCAGAGAAGGACACTACTATGTCAGAAGATAACATCTAAAGGGAAAGTAGTCATTGTTAATGGGTCACTGTGTCATGGACTTCCCACCCCAGCTCTTGTCAGAACGTGTCGTGTAAGTGCATGCTACAGTAAGTATTGTAAAGCAAATTCTCATAAATCCTGAACTTGAATTGCTGTCTGTTTTTACATAGAGAAGAATGTTCCAATAATGACTTGTAACATTTCTCCAATCCCATGGTTGCTAAAGAATTGGGATGAAAACACACCTGAGATTCTGTTTACTTCTTACTTCACCTAAATGAAACTATGTGGAGTTATCTAAAGACATGAACACATACACTAATATTTCTATTTTTCACCTTACGTTAGCACAAATATTATTCTAATAGAAGGCTATAGAATCTTTCATCTACCCTTTGGATCACTTTAAACAGTGAACTATGGTTACATATACTTATGACTCTGCAAAAAGTTTTTATAAATTGGTGCAGCCTTTCTTATATAGACTGCAGAGCTCATCTTTTTCCAAAAATGAAAGTTGATGGAGAAGCAAGTGACCAGATCTGTCCATCAGCCCCTCAACAAAAAAAGTACAGGATGAGAACCTGTGAAATATATATGTTAGTACTTGCCACCAAATCATGTCTTCAGCGGATTTATTAAATGACCATATTAGGCTACGTTCACATTTGCGTTGCGTCAGGCACAGCCGCGGCGACGCATGCGTCATGCGCCCCTATATTTAACATGGGGGCGCATGGACATGCGTTGTGTTGCGTTTTGTGACGCATGCGTTTTTTGGGCGCAAACGTCAGTGCTCAGAGGACGCTGCTTGTTGCATTTTTTTTGCGCTATAAAAATGAACACATGCATCACAAAACGCTGCGTTTTGCTGCGTTTTTCATGCGTTTTTGCATGCGTTGTGCGTTGCGTCGCCGACGCAGCACACAACAATGCAAATGTGAACGTAGCCTTACAGCTCTATTTTTGTGACACTTTATTAGAGCTTCTATAGAATTGCATGGCACATAAACATAATTTTCTTTTGTCAGATTTCATATATTCTATTTCATGCATTTGCCACTTTTGGAGAAGATCTTACATGTAACCAACAGAGCCTACATGGAAACCAGGTGACTCTGTTGCTCCATTTGCCTAGGCTTTTACAAGGACTACCCTTAAATATTTGGTTTTGGAAATTAATAAATACAACTATTTAATTACCAATAGTTAAATTATATCTTAATGGTTTCATATTCCTTGGATTAAAAAATATTCCTTTTTAATGTTGCCACCCGACTATTCAAGAATTAATTAATTATGACAACTGTAACACTGCCATTTTTCATTTTTAGGTCTGTGCCAAGAACATTCCTAGAATTCCACTTGGTTTTTAAATGTGATGCAGTCTCTGTTAGCTGGCATTTCAGTCTGCCAGCCAGCCGTAATGAAGCACAAAATGACCTATTTATAGGTGACAATGACTTGTTTCTACTGTGGTATAACAGTGCCCCTTGTGGAAACTCCTGGTCTTGCATTCTTGTGTGTTTCCATGAGGTGCAGCCATGCCTGTAACTCCCTTTTTCACCTCGGTTATGTTTTTAAATTGTAATATATATATATATATATATATACAGTATATATATATATGTTAGGAGTCGAGTTTCCTCTGCTGCACAGGGGGAATCTCGATCCGTGTCTGCTGCGGTCTCCCATTCGGCATCGGCTGCAGTGGGGTCTGCTCAGCGGAGACGTCACTCCCAGCGTCTCGCTGAGGCTGATTCGGTGCATAGGGTCACTACTGCTTTTTCTGGCTTTCCTATGGTACCCTGCACTGATCTGCGGCGAACAGGCCTCTCTGGGACTAAGTCCTTATTTACACACACTGAGCATGCCCAGGGCAAGGTCTCCCATTGGAGGTCGAGGGTCACATGTTCGGTCACATGTTCAGGTACTGCAGCGCATCCCATTGGTCCTCCAGGAAGGTCCTGAAAGGGCAAAACTTCAGTAGCAGCTTCCTGTGCTGCAACTATATAAACTGCGCATGACCGCACGGCCATGCGCTAGTATCGTCTTTTGCTATATGCTTTGCGCCAATGTGGTCATGTGTTTGTATGTGTTCAGGGACCCGGCTGAAATAAACCCCTAGAATGCTGGCACCACCGGCGAGGAGATTGTGTATAAGTGTGTTCAGGGACCCGGCTGAAATAAGCCCCTAGAATGCTGGCTCCTCCGGCGAGGAGATTGAGTATGCATGCATGACCACTCACTGCTCACATCTGGGTAGTTGGCCTGTGCCTCTGTGAAAGTCTAACAGGGCACAGAGCTCACCTCTCGCGGTTACTCTGTGAAGCTAACAGAGTTAGTATATACCGCCATATAGAGCTGCCATTATTTAGCAGCAGGTTCTTTCCTGCACGGTGGATCCCGGGTTGCGAACGCACCAATTCCTTTTAATAAACAATATATTTGGTGCGTTCCGCCAACCCTAACAGTATACTAGCGCCAGGATCTGGCTAAGTAATGGCGGATGAACAGCGATTGCAGGGGTACATCCAGCTGCTGGAGGGCCGGTTGGGGTCTCTTGAGCGTGCAACCTCGGCGGTGGATGTTACCGCAATAGCTGTTCAGGCTGCTAGCGTGGCTGCAGCAGCTTTACCCACTGCCACCTCTGTTCCGACCCTATCTCATCTTCCTTTGCCTGAGAGATACTCTGGGGACAGTAAGTCCTGTAGGGGTGTCGTGAGCCAATGTGGTATACACCTCGAGCTCCTGGCTGCACGTTTCCCTACTGAGCGGGCAAAGGTGGGATTCATAATCTCCCTCTTGTCGGACAGAGCGTTGGAGTGGGCTACGCCGCTGTGGGAGCGCAACGATCATGTGGTGCGGAGTGTTCCTCGGTTTCTGGACTCTCTGAAACAGGTCTTTTTAGGACCTCAAGTCACCCATGATACAGCGCTCCAACTGCTGGCTTTGACTCAGGGTTCAACCATGGTCAGCCATTTTGCTGTTCACTTCCGGACTTTAGCGTCTGAGTTGGAATGGCCAGATAAAACCCTCATTCCCGTATTTTGGAGGGGGCTGGCTGACCATGTGAAGGACGCTTTGGCCACTAGGGAGATTCCCGCCACACTGGAGGAGCTCATAGCCATATCTACTCGCAAAGACCTTCGTTTTCACGAGCGAAGGTTGGAGCGAGCCCAGTGTAGGCAGAGGTTTCGGCTGGCTCCTACCTTCGCCAAACCTTTGGAATCTCCAGTCCAGGCGTCCGAGTCACATGAGGCCTTAGAGGTGACACGAGCGGGATCCAAGTCTCAGTCCGCCCGTGCACATAGGGTCCGTCATGTTTGCCGGCAGTCAGGACATCTTGCCTCCAAGGGTCCTCAGTGGTCGGGGACACGTCAGCGTCTAGTGGCAGTTGGAGGAGGTACACTAGACACGGCGACGTTTGCCTCAAAGTTGTCCTTCAAGGGGACAATTACCATAGGCCCATCCACTCTTATGGTCGAGCTATGCGTGGATTCTGGGGCAGAGGGTAATTTTATGTCTTCCTCTTTTGTCCAGCGTCACGCAATACCCTTGGTGATGCTCGCCAAGCCTGTAACCGTTCGAGTGGTAAATGGGTCAACACTACCCTCACAGATTACCCACCAAACCATTCCTTTCACGCTTTCTGTGTCTCCATCACATCAGGAGATAATCTCCCTATTAGTCATTCCTGAGGGAATTGATGAGGTCCTGTTGGGGATACCATGGCTTCGCTACCATTCTCCTCATATTGAGTGGTCCTCTGGGAGAATTTTGGGATGGAGTAAATCCTGCGAGGGTAGATGTCAGAGGGAGTGCGTTCAGGTTGCTACTACACAGGTACCCGCAGATCTTTCCTCTCTCCCCAAGCACTATTGGCCCTATGCAGACGTGTTCTCCAAAAGAGCTGCGGAGACCCTTCCACCTCACCGCCCCTATGACTGTCCTATTGACCTCTTGCCTGGTGCTGAGCCTCCCCGGGGTCGAGTCTATCCGTTATCTCTCCCGGAGACGGAGGCAATGTCTCAGTACATCCAAGAGAATCTGGCAAGAGGATTCATTAGGAAGTCAGTGTCACCGGCAGGGGCTGGGTTCTTCTTCATTCAGAAGAAGACTGGAGACTTACGTCCATGCATAGACTACAGGGGTCTTAACGCCATCACCGTTAAGAACAAGTACCCGTTACCCCTGATATCTGAGCTGTTTGATAGGCTATGGGGAGCGAGGGTATTTACGAAGTTAGATCTGCGGGGTGCTTACAACCTGATTCGCATCCGTGAGGGGGATGAATGGAAGACGGCTTTTAACACCAGGGATGGGCACTATGAATATCTGGTGATGCCCTTCGGGCTCTATAATGCCCCAGCCGTTTTCCAAGACTTTGTGAACGACATCTTCCGGGATATGCTCACCACCTCGGTCGTAGTCTATCTGGATGATATTCTCATCTTCTCTCCAGATATTGACTCCCATCGGAGAGATGTTCGCAAAGTCTTCGACCTCTTACGGGCAAACTCCCTCTACGCCAAGTTGGAGAAGTGTGTGTTTGAGCAGGAGTCCTTGCCTTTCCTTGGTTATATCATCTCTGCCCAGGGTTTGGCTATGGATCCTGCCAAGCTTCAGGCTGTAATGGACTGGCAGGAACCCCATTCTCTTAAAGCGGTGCAGCGCTTTATGGGGTTCATTAATTACTATCGCCAGTTCATTCCACACTTCTCAACTTTGGTAGCTCCCTTGGTTGCCCTCACCAAGAAGGGAGCAAATCCCAAGTTGTGGTCAGAGGAGGTCTCCAAAGCCTTTCTCTCGATCAAGTCACACTTCATGAAGTTGGCTTTTTCAGAGTGGAGACATCTCTTGGAGGGAGCTCGCTTTCCCTTCCAAGTATTCACTGACCACAAGAACTTGGTATATCTACAAACGGCCCAGCGGCTGAATTCTCGCCAGGCTAGATGGTCCCTGTTCTTCTCCCGGTTCCATTTTACTCTCCATTTCCTCTCCGGGGAGAAGAACGTTCGTGCTGACGCTCTCTCCCGCTCCGTAGTGTCATCGGAGGAGGAGGAGCCTCGGCTTATTGTCCCATCTGAGAGCCTGAGAACTGTAGCTCCGGTTTCGCTAGAGTCTGTGCCCCCGGGCAAAACTTTCGTACCAGCTAACTTGCGACCGGAGGTTCTCTCTTGGGCTCACTCCTCCACAGTGGGTGGACATTTTGGGACCAGGAGGACATCTGAGCTTTTGGCGAGAACATACTGGTGGCCGCATATGGCCCGAAATGTCAGGGACTATATTCAGGCCTGCGTTTCTTGCACCCAGAATCAGTCTCCTCGGCAACGGCCTGCTGGGTTGCTTTACCCTCTACCGGTGGCAGACAGGCCCTGGAAGATGGTCGGGATGGACTTTGTGGTGGGTCTACCCAAGTCACGTGGCTGCTCCATTATTTGGGTTGTCACTGACCATTTCTCTAAGATGGTGCATTTGGTGCCGCTTCCTCGGTTACCCTCAGCACGGGCCTTGGCGGTGTTGTTCATTAAGCACATTTTCCGATTGCATGGTATGCCTGATAAGATTGTCAGCGATCGGGGTCCCCAGTTCGCGTCTCGGTTTTGGAGAGAGCTCTGCCGTTTACTCAGCATAGAGTTAAACCTCTCCTCTGCATATCATCCCGAGACGAATGGGTTGGTGGAGAGAACCAACCAGACTCTGGTGACATATTTGCGGCATTTCGTCTCTGCTAGGCAGGATGACTGGGCATCTTTGCTACCTTGGGCGGAATTTGCCTTGAACAACGCCGTAGCCGATTCCACTGGTCAAACTCCTTTTCTCCTTAATTTCGGCCAGCATCCGCGTGTCCCTGTGCCCATGCCCGTGTCATCCACCAATTCTAGGGTGGCAGACTGGTCGGTGGAGGCACGTGACATCTGGGACCGCACACAGGATGCCATCCGGGCCTCCAAGGAGAGAATGAGGGTTTCGGCTGATACACACCAGCGCCCCGCTCCGGTCTTTGCTCCTGGCGACTTAGTGTGGCTCTCCGCCCGTAACATCAGGCTGCGAGTTGAGTTCACTAAGTTTGCTCCTCGCTACATTGGCCCGTTTAAGTTTTTGGAACAGGTCAACCCTGTGGTCTACCGCTTGGCTATTCCTCCACGCCTTGGTATCACCGATACTTTTCACGTTTCCCTCTTAAAGCCCGTTCATTTGTCCCGGTTTTCTAAGTCATCTGCTGGGACATCGGGTTCATCCACGGATGAGTTTGAGGTGAATGCTATTGTGGGGTGCAAGGTGGTACGTGGCAAGAAATTTTATCTGGTGGACTGGAAGGGTCACGGCCCAGAGGATAGAACCTGGGAGCCTGTGGAGCACATTCGGGCTCCGCTGCTTATTGCAGCTTTTGAGCGTAGTGAGGCTCAAGGAGGGGGGGGGCCCTAGGAGGGGGGGGTAATGTTAGGAGTCGAGTTTCCTCTGCTGCACAGGGGGAATCTCGATCCGTGTCTGCTGCGGTCTCCCATTCGGCATCGGCCGCAGTGGGGTCTGCTCAGCAGAGACGTCGCTCCCAGCGTCTCGCTGAGGCTGATTTGGTGCATAGGGTCACTACTGCCTTTTCTGGCTTTCCTATGGTACCCTGCACTGATCTGCGGCGAACAGGCCTCTCTGGGACTAAGTCCTTATTTACACACACTGAGCATGCCCAGGGCAAGGTCTCCCATTGGAGGTCGAGGGTCACATGTTCGGTCACATGTTCAGGTACTGTAGCGCATCCCATTGGTCCTCCAGGAAGGTCCTGAAAGGGCAAAACTTCAGTAGCAGCTTCCTGTGCTGCAACTATATAAACTGCGCATGACCGCACGGCCATGCGCTAGTATCGTCTTTTGCTATATGCTTTGCGCCAATGTGGTCATGTGTTTGTATGTGTTCAGGGACCCGGCTGAAATAAGCCCCTAGAATGCTGGCACCACCGGCGAGGAGATTGTGTATAAGTGTGTTCAGGGACCCGGCTGAAATAAGCCCCTAGAATGCTGGCTCCTCCGGCGAGGAGATTGAGTATGCATGCATGACCACTCACTGCTCACATCTGGGTAGTTGGCCTGTGCCTCTGTGAAAGTCTAACAGGGCACAGAGCTCACCTCTCGCGGTTACTCTGTGAAGCTAACAGAGTTAGTATATACCGCCATATAGAGCTGCCATTATTTAGCAGCAGGTTCTTTCCTGCACGGTGGATCCCGGGTTGCGAACGCACCAATTCCTTTTAATAAACAATATATTTGGTGCGTTCCGCCAACCCTAACAGATATATATATATATACTGCTCAAAAAAATAAAGGGAACACTTAGGCAACGGAATATAACTCCAGGTAAATCAAACTTCTGTGAAATCAAACTGTCCACTTAGGAAGCAACACTGTTTAACAATCATTTTCACATGCTGTTGTGCAAAATGGAATAGACAACAGATGGAAATTATTGGCAATTATCAAGACACACTCAATAAAGGAGTGGTTCTGCAGGTGGGGACCACAGACCACATCACAGTACCAATGCTTTCTGGCTGATGTTTTGGTCACTTTTGAATGTTGGTTGTGCTTTCACACTCGTGGTAGCATGAGACGGACTCTACAACCCACACAAGTTGCACAGGTAGTGTAGCTCATCCAGGATGGCACATCAATGCGAGCTGTGGCAAGAAGATTTGCTGTGTCTGTTAGCGTAGTGTCCAAAGGCTGGAGGCGCTACCAGGAGACAGGCCAGTACACCAGGAGATATAGAGGGGGCTGTAGGAGGGCAAAAACCCAGCAGCAGGACCGCTACCTCAGCCTTTGTGCAAGGAGGAACAGGAGGAGCACTGCCAGAGCCCTGCAAAATGACCTCCAGCAGGCCACAAATGTGCATGTGTCTGCACAAATGGTTAGAAACCGACTCCATGAGGATGGTCTGAGTGCCCGAAGTCCACAGCCAACACCGTGCAGGACAATTGGCATTTGCCACAGAACACCAGGATTGGCAAATTCGCCACTGGCGCCCTGTGCTCTTCACAGATGAAAGCAGGTTCACACTGAGCACATGTGACAGACGTGACAGAGTCTGGAGACGCCATGGAGAGCGATCTGGCTGCAACATCCTTCAGCATGACCGGTTTGGCAGTGGGTCAGTAATGGAGTGGAGTGGCATTTCTTTGGAGGGCTGCACAGCCCTCCATGTGCTCGCCAGAGGTAGCCTAACTGTCATTAGGTACCGAGATGAGATCCTCAGACATCTTGTGAGACCATATGCTGGTGCGGTTGGCCCTGGGTTCCTCCTAATGCAGGACAATGCCAGACCTCATGTGGCTGGAGTGTGTCAGCAGTTTCTGCAAGATGAAGGCATTGAAGCTATGCATTGGCCCGCCCATTCCCCAGACCTGAATCCGATTGAACACATCTGGGACATCATGTCTCGCACCATCCACCAATGCACCACAGACTGTCCAGGAGTTGGCGGATGCCTTAGTCCAGGTTTGGGAGGAGATCCCTCAGGAGACCATCCGCCGCCTCATCAGGAGCATGCCCAGGTGTTGTAGAGAGTTCATACAGGCACATGGAGGCAACACACACACAACTGAACATCATTTCTTTGTCTTGAGGCATTTCCACTGAAGTTGGATCAGCCCGTAATTTGATTTTCCACTTTGATTTTGAGTATCATTCCAAATCCAGACCTCCATGGATATTCATTTTGATTTACATTGATCATTTTTATGTTTTATTGTTCCCACTATGTAATGAATAAAGAATTGCAACTGAAATATTTCATTCAGTGATATCTAGGATGTGGTATTTTAGTGTTCCCTTTATTTTTCTGAGCAGTATATACAGTGGGGCAAAAAAGTATTTAGTCAGTCAGCAATAGTGCAAGTTCCACCACTTAAAAAGATGAGAGGCGTCTGTAATTTACATCATAGGTAGACCTCAACTATGGGAGACAAACTGAGAAAAAAAAATCCAGAAAATCACATTGTCTGTTTTTTTAACATTTTATTTGCATATTATGGTGGAAAATAAGTATTTGGTCAGAAACAAAATTTCATCTCAATACTTTGTAATATATCCTTTGTTGGCAATGACAGAGGTCAAACGTTTTCTGTAAGTCTTCACAAGGTTGCCACACATTGTTGTTGGTATGTTGGCCCATTCCTCCATGCAGATCTCCTCTAGAGCAGTGATGTTTTTGGCTTTTCGCTTGGCAACACGGACTTTCAACTCCCTCCAAAGGTTTTCTATAGGGTTGAGATCTGGAGACTGGCTAGGCCACTCCAGGACCTTGAAATGCTTCTTACGAAGCCACTCCTTCGTTGCCCTGGCGGTGTGCTTTGGATCATTGTCATGTTGAAAGACCCAGCCACGTTTCATCTTCAATGCCCTTGCTGATGGAAGGAGGTTTGCACTCAAAGTCTCACGATACATGGCCCCATTCATTCTTTCATGTACCCGGATCAGTCGTCCTGGCCCCTTTGCAGAGAAACAGCCCCAAAGCATGATGTTTCCACCACCATGCTTTACAGTAGGTATGGTGTTTGATGGATGCAACTCAGTATTCTTTTTCCTCCAAACACGACAAGTTGTGCTTCTACCAAACAGTTCCAGTTTGGTTTCATCAGACCATAGGACATTCTCCCAAAACTCCTCTGGATCATCCAAATGCTCTCTAGCAAACTTCAGACGGGCCCGGACATGTACTGGCTTAAGCAGTGGGACACGTCTGGCACTGCAGGATCTGAGTCCATGGTGGCGTAGTGTGTTACTTATGGTAGGCCTTGTTACATCAGTCCCAGCTCTCTGCAGTTCATTCACTAGGTCCCCCCGCGTGGTTCTGGGATGGCACACCATTCTTGTGATCATTCTGACCCCACGGGGTGGGATTTTGCGTGGAGCCCCAGATCGAGGGAGATTATCAGTGGTCTTGTATGTCTTCCATTTTCTAATTATTGCTCCCACTGTTGATTTCTTCACTCCAAGTTGGTTGGCTATTGCAGATTCAGTCTTCCCAGCCTGGTGCAGGGCTACAATTTTGTTTCTGGTGTCCTTTGACAGCTCTTTGGTCTTCACCATAGTGGAGTTTGGAGTCAGACTGTTTGAGGGTGTGCACAGGTGTCTTTTTATACTGATAACAAGTTTAAACAGGTGCCATTACTACAGGTAATGAGTGGAGGAAAGAGGAGACTCTTAAAGAAGAAGTTACAGGTCTGTGAGAGCCAGAAATCTTGATTGTTTGTTTCTGACCAAATACTTATTTTCCGCCATAATATGCAAATAAAATGTTAAAAAAACAGACAATGTGATTTTCTGGATTTTTTTTTCTCAGTTTGTCTCCCATAGTTGAGGTCTACCTATGATGTAAATTACAGACGCCTCTCATCTTTTTAAGTGGTGGAACTTGCACTATTGCTGACTGACTAAATACTTTTTTGCCCCACTGTATATATATATATATATATAGTACAGACAAAAAGTTTGGACACACCCTCTCATTTAAAGATTTTTCTGTATTTTCATGACTATGAAAATTGTACATTCGCACTGAAGGCATCGAAAACTATGAATTAACACATGTGGAATTATATACTTAAGAAAAAAGTGTGAAGCAACTGAGGCATTGTAGGTGCATATCCCTCAGGACAGCCACCCGCTTAACTGTGACTTCCTTAGTCGACAGTATCACCAACTATTTTGTCTTTAGTGCCCAGTGCACACAACAAGTGTTTACTGCCTTTTTAAAGGCCTCATGCACACCCTCACTGGTACATGCATCTTGCGCCTCTTCGGGTACATCTATCACGCACTTGAAGAGCGGAGTCTCACTCTCTTCAGGAACGGATGGCTCCTGCTTTGCCATGGACCTTTCCATCAAGACACCTGTCACAACCGGCTGACTATCTTGTTCTGCTTTTAGCGCCAACTCTTCTATACGAGCCCTCGCCAAAATAGGCATTGGCAGCTCCGCCTCTTTACCACTCTGGTACAGGCACGATACATCTGCGACCTCCACCTCTTTCTCTGGTAGAGGGCCTCTTAATGCTTCTCTGAGCACTTCCATATCTTCCCTTAGGGCCTTATACACACGTTGCCACGTGAACAGGTGACCTCTGAGCTCAGAGACTTCCTTCTCCATCTCAACCACCCTGTGCTCAGCCACTTACTCAGGACCCTTTCTCGTTCGACATGTTCTTTCACTGTCTCTTTAATCAGCTCTATTTCATTATCCTGTTCTCTTTTGGCTAGCACGTGTCGCACCATAATTTCTTTAAATATATTTTCAGATGGGCCAGCTTGCTCACCCACACTCTGCCGCTTTAGAATTTTACCTATTTCTTCATCAACAGGTTGGTTTAGCTTTCTCTTGGGTATCTAAGTACCCCAGCTCTTCCGCATCAGGTACTACGGAGCCTTCACCACTCTCCACTACTTTATCCCTCTCTGTCACCGCAGACGTGGGTTTACAACAGGTCAGTTCCTCATGACCTCCGTGGATTCTCACTCCACCAGCGCTCTCATCTGGTCGGTCATCCGCCTCCAACCTAGCATGTTGCTACGGGCGACATGTATGCATCCATCTTCCTGGTACAGTCTGGAATAGAATCCACATCCTGAACAAAAACACAAGATAATGTTTTTTCTTCATTAACTTCTTCACAAGGTGCAACTGGTACCACTTCTTTGCACCTTTTACGTCTCCGGCGATGAGAGGACTTGCCCTTCTTGTGGGGCTCTTCTTTACTGTACTCCCTTACTTCCTCAGAGTCACAGTCACCTCCGGAGTATGTGTCACACCCCACAGTATGAGGTCCCCGACAGTCACTCTCTATCTGGGTGTCAGCTCCACTCTGTTTAACAACCCCATCCTTATCTACCAGACCACTATCAGTCATATTGTGGCACGCTTCAGGTCAGTAAGTTGGGCAGATGCATCTTTACCTCTGATCACCAATATGTCTGACCCATCAGTTTTCGGAGGTGCTAACACTTTTAAGTATGCAATCCCACCAGCCGAGTGCCCTCCATTCTCCGGCTGTAGAGAAGCTCCCCTCTCCCACAGGTCTGTGAACAGCCCAGAGTCCCGGCCAACTATCACCAGACAGGGTAAGTTTGAGACTATGGTGACATCATGTATTGCACTGTCCCTGGCCGTCTCGAGGACCACTCTGGCCACTGGATAGTCCTTAGTGGGCCCATGGATGCAGGTTACACTGACTCTCCTATCGGGCATTTCAAAACCCTCGGGTGCAACCCTCACTAGAGTAACTGGGCTCCTAGAATCAACCAGTCCGCACATTTCCATCTCATGCATCCGCAGGGCACCCCCCCTGTAATCTCTCGCTGGGTGGATAGCTCACATAGCAGACTGGACACATAACTTATTTGACCCGGGCAACAGTTAGTCTGCGACACCCCTTCAGGACACTCTGCCCCCTTTTGGAAAACTATCCCTGTTTGGGTTACCGCCCCCTTTTGGGGCTCCGCTCCCTTTTGGGCAACCATCCCTGTTTAGGGTCACTGCCCACTTTTATGGACACCACTCCTTTTAGGGACACCACCCCTTCCCTGGGGTACACCCCCTGGACTCCCCATGGTACTCTCAGGCACCAGATCGCACAGTACAGAAAAAAAAATGTCTCTGGGCTTGCACTGGCCCTTTAAGAGTCTGTACGAGCTGGAGCACAATTTTTTTTTCCTTTATGTCACTTCACCAGCTCCTGCTGGCACTGCCACAACTCCTTCTGCAGTTCCAAACTGTCGGCACCTCTGGCTGCCGATCACAAGCCACTACTGCTGCCACTGCAGCTCCGGCTGCTGCGGAACCTCTTGCTGCACCGCAGACTTTGTGGACCCGCCGAACCACAGCAAGACGCTTGTCACCTTCGTGGACCCGCCGATCCACAGCAAGACGCTTGTCACCTTCGTTGACCCACCGATCCACAGCAAGACACTTGTCACCTTCGTGGACCCACCGAGTCACAGCAATTAACTCCGTACGTGCTTTCTCGGACCACTGCCCGCAGTCTAGCACCATATGTAAGATTGCGCTTACCAAGTGCCCGTGTGCCCAAATATTGCTGGCAAGCGAGTGTCCCCCAAGACACGTGGTAAGCGCAATCTTACTATATATATATATATATATCTCAACATTTAAAGGGATTGTCAAGACAAATTAAAACTATGCCCAGGGGGGCATTATACTGTATGTTAAAATATATCAAACTCAGTCAAACTCATGTGGATCAAGCACAGAATGCTCTGTGGTCTGCACCAAGGTGGGAAGTGGTGTTGTCTCCTATCCACTAGCTGCTAGACCTCTGCAGCCTGTGATTGTCTTCAACCATCAGGTGACTTTCAGCAGCACATCATCATAAAACATCGATGAGGCGCTACTTAAGTCACCTGACCTGCTGCTGGTGGAATGTTGACATCTCTTCTTAGGTAAGCACAGAACTCGTAGTGTCCTGCGTTGGATATAGGTAGGTGTGGGTTGATGAAGATCACTTAGTTTGTTAATTTTTATTGCTCCAAGCCATCTGTGAAAATTTTCATTTTGCCTGGACTACCCATTTAAAGAAGCACTCCCATCAACGTTTTTATATTCTTAATATATTAGAATTAACATGTTGTATAGCGCTGTGTACTTACAATTGCTATTTTTTCCTTTCTACCCAGATAATTCTCCTTTCTCTGATCTATGCAGAAGCAGGAAGTGTCTTGTCCCTGCATAAATCATTCCCCTCTTCAGTTTCTGACCTAACTGCCCTTCTGTTCCACCCTGCTGTAGACGTTTGCAGTGACTAATGACTTATGGAAAGAAAACTGACCTCCTCTTTCTCCACAGAGCTTATAAGAATTCCGCTAGTCAATTATTAATCACGTAGAAATGCAAAAATGAGCAATTGTAAGTACACAGTGCTATATAATATGATGCTTGCAATATATTAAGATAATACAAATTTTGATGGGAGTGCTTCTTTAATATACATTTATGATCTTCGTTAACAGTGTGAGTTATAATAACACACTAGCAAACTGATTATGTATTATTTTATGATTCATAGATAAAGATATTTCCTTCAGTAGGAAAAGAAAGTACACCTTTTGCTAGCACACCACTCAGGCCAATGACTAACAACATATCTTAGGTTATTTAAGAAAACACTGAACATGTAAAGCAGTTTGCTTTGCTTAGTGTATACAGATAAAGACCGCCCTTGAGGGAACATAGCAAAAAACCCTCAAACTAATCGCCCATATACCTCTGTGGATCAAGGTTTCATTGTGTTTCATATATAGTTGCCGTACACTGCAAATTTTATGTGTCAAAATAGAAGAAACTTGAAGAAAAACCTTCACAGGCATGTCTTACACCACAACTACATAGGCATGTAAAAGTTTGGGCACCTCTGGTCAAAATTAGTGTTATTGTGAATAGTTAAGCAAGTAGAAAATGAAATGATCTCTTCTAAAAGGACTAAAGTTAAAAATGACACACATCCTTTCTATTTTTGGGAAAAAAAATATATACAGTAATTTTTTTACATTTTAAAAATTACGAAAAGGAAGATAGGCTGGTGAAAAGGTTTGTAAACCCTTGGAGATTTGTGTGCTCAGATAACTTTGACCTTAATTAGTCAGTTAAGGTTACTGCTTATTCACTATCATCGTTACTAAAAGCACGGTGATGCAAAGTTCCCATCTTTAAAAAAAACCCAGCCTGCTCTAACCTTGAGCCAAAAAACAGCATCAATGAGTTCTTCTAGGCAGCTGCCTAGTGCCTAGCACTCTGAAAGCAAAAATGGGGGTGGCCCACAAAGCAGGGTAAAGCTATAAGAAGATATCAAAGTGTTTCCAGGTTACCCTCTCCTTAGTTCAAAATGTAATTAAGAAATGGCAGTTAACAGGTACAGATGAGGTCAAGATAAGGTCTGGAATACCAAGCAAAATTTCAGTGAGAGTTGCTCTTAGGATTGCTAGAGCAGCAAATCAGAACACCACTTGACTGCAAAAGACCTTTAGAAAGATTTAGCAGGCTCTGGAGTTGTGGTACATTGTTCTATTGTTCAGAGACACCTACACAGAAATGGCCTTACTGGAATTGTCATCAGAAGAAAGCCTCTCCTGTGTCTTCACCATAAAATTCAGTGTCAGAAGTATGCAAAAGAACATTTAATCAAGCCTGATGCATTTTGGAAACAAGTCTTGTGGACCAATTTAAGATAGAACTCTTTGGCCATAATGAGCAAAGGAGAACAAAGGGCACAGAATTTCATGAAAAGAGCATCTCGCCAACCATTCAGCATCAGGGTGGATCAATCATGGTTTGGGGTTGTGTTGCAGATAATGGTGTGGGGAAAATTTCATGGGTAGAGGGAAGAATGGATTAAATGAAAGTTCAAAAAATTCCTGATGCAAACATAACACCATCTGTAAAAATAGATGAAGTTGAAAAGAGGATGGCTTCTACAAATGGATAATGATCCTAAACACACATCAAAATCTACAATAGGCTACCTCCAAAGGAGCAAGCTGAAGGTTTTACAATGGCCCTCAAAGTCCCCTAATCTGAACATCATTGAAAATCTATGGCTAGACCTCAAAATAGCAGTGTATGCAAGACAATCCAGGAATCTCACAGAACTGGAAGAATTTTACAAGGAAGAATGTATGACCAGGGGTGTCCAAACTTTTACGTGCCACTGTGCATGCATTGGTACCCTATTACTTAGGGTTGGTATTATAAGCATTTGTCAATTATCATAGAATTTTCTGAAATCAAATTTTATGGAAACCTTCCTTTTTTTTATTTTTATTTGCAAAATTACCAAAATCTATGCAATAAATGCATAATAATATATTTAAACCTCTACTAACTCCCTGCCTCCCAAAACAATTTATTCCAAACCTCTTCACAGAAGGTGGAAAAAACCTCCCATTTCAAATCACCATAAATCATGTAATCTTTTCTAGAGCTGTTTATTTGTTATTTAATCTACGCTTTTTCCATTTTAATATCCAAGAAAGTTCAATTCAGCCTGTCATTTATCATAATAAATACCTAGTTTTTCAATGATTTACTTGTATGTGTCCCTTATCCTGGAATAATTTCTGCTTGCAACGAAAGAAAACATGAAGCTCAGACTACCTAAGAGAAGACCCGTCGATACAGGCACTTTAGCACTGAATGCATAAACTGGGACAACAGTACAGCAGTATTATGAGATCTCAAGAAACTGGATTGTTTACCAGGTTACAGTGGTAGAAATATGCGATTAAAAAAATGACTAGGATGACTAGACTAGGATCACACAACCAATTTTTTTTTCTCATCTGAGAAAATCGGTCTTATTATGCTAATGACACTCTGATCAAACTCTGATCAGAGTTTGATCAGTGTGCTCGGATTCTATCCTCCATTCTATCAGTCCATGAAAATTGGACTCCACTTGGATGTCATCTGATTTTTTTGATGGACCCATTGACTTGCATGGCCATGTGGGATTTGTTTTAGGGATGCAAATCATGACACACCCAGTCCGAGCCGATATCTTGTTGGATTACATTTGGACCGAAAATACGGCAGTCTGCTCGAGCCATTGACTGAGTAAGACCAAATCCATATTTCCCTTTGCATATATTCTTCAGTGTATGGTGCAGTATCTATTAATCAACTTTAAGCAGACACCATATGGCAGATACAGTTGAATATTTTATGAGGTGTCTAATGGCTTAGCACTGCATAGAGCTATAAATATGGCACATGGTGGCCTGGGGGTCTTTGAAAACACTAAAACAAGCTACAGGTGCAATGCAATGTGGATTTAATGATTTGAGTATGAAAAGAATGTGCAAATGAAAGTGTCACAAGTTTTTGCTTTTGATGTGAAAAGTTGACAAATTAACTATTCTTAAATCCTGGGCTTGGCGGTGGACTGATTATTGTGCCTTCATATAAATTTATAGTTAGAAAAAACTGCTTGAACGGCTCCTGCATAATGAGAGACTTTCTTTGCATGGGCTTTATTTCAGATTAAAATGCCAACCGGCTGAGATTGTAGCACATATGAAAACCCAACGGAGTTCCAGGAATGTTCTTGGCATGAGGTTTCAAAAAAGCACCATACGTATCTTAGTTAATGTAATTAATTGCAGAAAGCTGAATAGCACGGCTTTAGCTTTGAAATCTGCAATAAATGGTGGAGAGTGATTTTCAAAAACATTGGCAGTGTTGACTCAATTTACATGGAAGGGAAATTAACACACTTAGTAGGCCTTGCTGAATTAAGATTATGAAAGTGCAGCTCTTTAAGTAACACCGTATTTCTTTTCAACATGACTTTGGACTACACTGTAAAAACTTGTATATGCATTTCATACTGGCACATTTTTCCCAGACGTAAAAGTTCCTCATTTTGATCATACAATTCAGCAATGATAAGTAAAGCTGGAAGAACATGTTGTTCTAAAACATGCCAATGCCAAAAGTGAACTAAAGTATAGTCCAAGGTGTTTATATGGTCTACTAGCTTGTACAAAATCCGGAAAAAACTACAGATGGGTGGAAATGTCTGGATAAAACAGGATAGTTCAGGATCATTCAGGTTTGGTCATTTATCTATTAGTATATTTTCTCAGAGTAACCATTATACCACTTGGATATATATTGCTGAGGACTTTTAACTTCCCTTCTATTACTTTAAACAGAAGGATTTATATGTTTTGAGAGCAAAGTGTTTTCTCCAGAAAACTGGAGTAAAACACTTTGAAAAGTTGCACAATTTTGAGCAAGGTGAGTCTATGCCTACCCAACAAATTCATTGGAAGTAGCAAACTACATTACACCAGAAATGTTGCTCCAGTCCTCAACTCTAGTAATGTGTCTGACAAGGTGCTCTCCACTAATAAAATACACCAAATTCATTGTATGGCCTGTTAATGAATTTGACACATCTTATTTTTGCATGCCCTTCATTAAAGGTACCTTCACACTGAGCAACTTTACAACGAGAACGACAACGATCCGTGACGTTGCAGCGTCCTGGATAGCGATCTCGTTGTGTTTGACACGCAGCAGCGATCTGGATCCTGCTGTGACATCGCTGGTCGGAGATAGAAGTCCCGAACTTTATTTGGTCGTCAGGTCGGCGTGATTCGTCATGTTTGACAGCAAAAGCAACGATGCCAGCAATGTTTTAACATGGAGCTAACAACCGGCGAGAACGATAAGTGAGTCGCCGTTACGTCACTGGATCGCTCCTGCATCGTTCTGGTGTTGCCGTGTTTGACGTCTCCTAGCGACCTAAACAGCGACGCTGCAGCGATCGGCTCGTTGTCTATATCGCTGCAGCGTCGCTTAGTGTAACGGTACCTTAAAACTAGCATACAAAATGTTGGCCTTAATGATTCTGTGTCAAAGTCTTACACTGACAAGTAAAATACATTCAGCCATGTTTTTCATTATTTGCATTTCATGATTGTGATAATGTAATGATAGAGAATGCACTGTCTATTAATTACTAGAAAATCAAGTTTCATTTTAATTTTCCATGTTTTAAAGAAAACACACATTTGTCTAAGCAAGAAGACATCTCAGGATCTCCAGAAATTCTTGCCATTCATCGAGTCTATATTCAGACAAGACATGAAAAGCGTATTAATTTTACTATTGGGAGCAGGGCATATTTACTTCCCAAGACGTCTGTAGTGATAAAGTGCCCTGTACGCCGCTTCCAAAAGTCACTCATTAAATGGGAAAAGGATGGACAACCTTTAAGATATTCCAAAAAAGTTGGAATAACAAAATCAGGATCTTTAAAGATTCATAACCTGGAAGTTCAAGATATTGGTGTCTACAAATGCGTTGCACAATCTGCTTATGAAATATTTGTTCTTAAGCTAATTGGCACTGATAATAGACTCCTTGAGGCACCAAGCTTTGAAAAGGATCGAAATGAAGCAAACAATTTGGGGGAAAAGTGGCACAAAATGAGCAAGATGTGGAAGTCATGGAATAAAAACAATAACCTGTATCGAGAAGGCAACCAGGCCCAAGATGTCATGGTCTTAAGAAATCTTGAAACTCTGGTGACTAACTCTGCAGAAATATATAGTTCTCAACAATTTAGAGAAAGGAGACAGGAGGCAGCTGCTGTACAAGGGGCTTACAGCATGGATATTGTCCAGTTTGAAGCTTTGGTTAGAAACATGAGTGAACTCATTGAGGCTGGTGAAATAAGTGATGATTTTGCAAGTCAGATTATATCCCATGTAGTGAATGAGTTGTCTAAGCCTCAGTCACCTTTGGAAAAGTGGAAAGTACCCAATGAAGACAGTATATCAAACCATAAGCTAGCTGCAAAAGAGCCAGATAGTGTGATGCGTTTCAGTAATAAAGCCTTAGAAAAGGAAAGCAAAAGAAGGCTACTAATCCTCCGTAAACAGAAGAATGGATATATATTGTCTCCTAACAAGACACTGCACCTGATCATTGGGAGTAATGGTTTTATCACTAACAAGACCCAACTGGTTACTATTCAATGTGACTTCGATGGAGAAACTCAAAGTAAATTAGCTTGGAGCAAGAATGGAGAAGCTTTGAAATTCTCTGACAGGTAAGTGAACCTTGATAAATATTACTCTTCGTAGCCCCAATTCATCAACGTATTTTCACCAGATTTTTGGCTTAATACATTTTGAAAATCGGAAAATGTTTGCGCCAGTTGAGAGGATGCAAATATTCTGTGACTTTTCGTATTTTTACACCCGTTCCTTCTAGATTCACCAAAGTAAGTGAAGCTTGGGAGGGACGGTGAGTGACAAAGCCCACCAGACAAATTCTTCAAGAGGTAGTGTCATAGCTTACACTAGAAATGTACTCCAGTCACTGACTGGATTAACACTTAGGCTGGGGTCACACTTGCATGTGTAATGCGAGAAACTCACGCATCAAAACCCATCACTGCCACTGGCACTTGGGTCCGGAGTGTGCAGCTGCATAGAATTATATGCAGCCGCACACTCCAGTTCAGAGTGCCGCTGGCAGTGCCAGGTATTGATGCGCGAGTTTCTCGCATTACACATGCAAGTGTGACCCCGGCCTTATAGCTAGGCTCACAAAGGCTCAATTGGGTCCTGTGTGTTTTTTTAATGTCTTATGACTACAAACCAAAATGTAGGCTATACTAAAATTAATTCGCGAATAAAACTTGAAGATGAATAGATGTGTATGTGGACCCAATCCTGTGTCTTTGTGTCTTTGGACCGAATCCTGTGTCTATGAATAAATCTGTCATCTGTTTATGATTATTCCACCATATACAGATTCAGGCACAATTCTTTCCGGGTTTGTGGACAACATTTTCTGATTTGGAACAAAAGTAAATATAGGTTATTAAATCTAAGTATCTAATAAGTTTGGAAGATCACAGAATTAGCTCTCTTCTCTCAAAAGAAGAATATGGGTGCGGCATTTCAAATTAACTTCTATACTCCAAATTAGCTTCTTTGCTTAATATCTGTGTAACCAAGGGTGTTCTGCAGCTGGTTGGAACAATGTAGCTAATTCAATCCTGCCCTTGGGGCTAGTGGAGCAATTTTAGCTTTTCTGTGGTAGACCTAATATTCTTACGAGCATGGGAGGACCACACTTTCACAAATCCTAGTTGCAAGCATGAAAAAATGTCTCTTGTGTGAGTCAGATTTTGTAATCAGTGGGTCACACATGGCTTATAGCAGGTGTTACAAGCCAATGTCTTAAAGCTCCAGGAAGAGTGCTAGTCATGTAGTGTTTCCAAGCTTTCTGATCAGTTATTTCTTCACATATGTTCATGCTCAAAACAATACTTTTAACAGTTGCATTGACATGTCTGGATCTGGTGGAATTATGGCATGTCCTGGAGGTAAAGTCGGAAGGCAAGACTTTCAGTCATTGATCAGTAATCATATAAATCAACAAGCATCAGTAATCCATGCAGTCTCACAGCCAGCATAAATACATCACTACACACATATCTACAGGATAGAAAGTACGGTTACACATATGGTGCCTTGTAGCCATATTGAGACATCAAAAATGTTTCCAGCCCATTTTAGACCTTTTAACATTACATTAAGCTCTATGTTTAGGTTATATGCTCAGAAATACTCCTTACATCTACTTAGCATATCCATAGAGATTCCTTTCACCTCACAGACGCCAAAAGACTGCATATGCCTATATGGAGGTATATACACTATATTTTAGTAAATTAGAAAAACATAGTCTGTACATTGCTCCTAAAAGTTTTGGAATCCTTGGTTTATGGAGTATTGCCCCAATTCATCAAAGAATTTGAGGCTGCAAAAAAATTGCTACTTTTGTAATTTTCATGGAATTTTTGGCCAACTCCAACTAAGTGGGCAAAACTGGCATAAGACAGGGGTGTGATGTGACCACTCATCAAATTCATTATGAGCAGGAGTGTTCCTTCCTCCAGAAATATTGCTCCAATACATAGCCGGACTGTGAACACCACTTAACTCCTGTGTGCCTCCTAATGAATAAGGCTCCTCGCACTCCACCCCACTCCCTAATGAAGACTGCCATAAAAAAATTCTGGTTTTGATGAATCAGGGCCTATAATTTTCTATAAAAAGGCAAAAAAGGGATTTGTACATTTTTTCTCGCATGGGAGTCTATGCAATTTTATGCCTATAAAGTTGTATATTGTATACAGACCTTTCTGTAGGAGGGATACATTAGGCAATTTTCTTGGTGATGTACAGAAGTCTGCAAAAATTGCTGCAAAGTAAGAATGCTATCAAAAATAGAAGTGCTAATTGTTTAATTTTATCACTTAACAAATTGAAAAGTGAATGAGCAAAAGAGAAATGAAAATCCCATCCATATTTGGTGAGGCCACCCTTTGCCTTCAAAACAGCATCTAAGCATAATCACTTCTTCAAAGTACAATTGCAAAAGCAGGTTTTGAAGAAATTCTGCAGGGAGATTGTTCCAAACATCTTGGAGCACCAACTACAGATTTTTTGTGTATATTATCAATATCTTCCGACCTAGAAACAATGTACGGTATACAGTGGGTACAGAAAGTATTCAGACCCCTTTAAATTTTTCACTCTTTGATTCATTGCAACCATTTGGTAAATTCAAAAAAGTTATTTTTTTTCTCATTAATGTACACTCTGCACCCCATCTTGACTGAAAAAAAACAGAAATGTAGAAATGTTTGCAAATTTATTAAAAAACAAAAACTGAAATTTCACATGGTCATAAGTGATTGCCCTTTGCTCAGTACTGAGCAGAAGCACCCTTTTGATCTGGTGCAGCCATGAGTCTTCTTGGGAATGATGCAACAAGTTTTTCACATCTGGATTTGGGGATCCTCTGCCATTCTAACTTGCAGATCCTCTCCAGTTCCGTCAGGTTGGATGGTGAATGCTGGTGGACAGCCATTTTCAGGTCTCTCCAGAGATGCTCAATTGGATTTAGGTCAGGGCATCTTTTTTAATAAATTTGCAATAATTTCTACATTTCTGTTTGTTTTTAGTCAAAATGGGGTGCAGAGTGTACATTAATGAGAAAAAACTGAACTTTTTTGTATTTACCAAATGGCTGCAATGAAACAAACAGGGAAAAAATTAAAGGGGTCTGAATACTTTCTGTACCCACTGTATATATATATAGCTTCTATCATGGTCAAACACCTCAAGTAAATGGCCAAAATTAATGGTCCACAAGGACAAACCTTAACGGTTAATTCCTACAAAGATCATGGAGCTAAGGTCTAGAGATGAGCGATACTTTCAAGGTTCAGTTCAGTTCGGCGAACACAACTCCGGGTTGCGAATGGCAGAAGTGAGCACACATTGTCCGTGCAGTAGCACATCCATGTCAGTATAGTGGTGGATAAATTGCTGTACCACCAGGTTGAGGATGTAAGCCATGCAAGACACGTGTGTGAGGTTGGCCCGGCTTTAGGCTGCCATCAGCTAAGCACTGTCATCGCACACGCCCTTCCCTGCCTCCAGGTTCAGTGGAGATAACTAGTGTTGAGCATTCCTATACCGCAAGTATCGGGTATCGGCCGATATTTGCGGTATCGGAATTCCTATACCGAGTTCCGATATTTTTGTGATATCGGGAATCGGTATCGGGATTAAGATTTATGTGTCACATGACCGCTCAGCGACCAATCACAAGCTGCGACGTCATCGAAGGTCCTTAACGCGCTCATTCTTAGAAAGGGAACCATGGCGGTTGTAGCGGTGACAACCAGGGCGCGTCCGAGGGTAAGTATATCAATATTTTTTTTTTTTATTCTTTATTTTACACATGAATATGGATCTCAGGGCCTGAAGGAGAGTTTCCTCTCCTTCAGACCCTGGGAACCATAGAGGATACCTTCCGATATATGTGTCCCATTGACTTGTATTGGTATCGGATATCGGTATCGGCGATATCCGATATTTTTCGGATATCGGCCGATACCATCCGATACCGAAACTTTCAAATATCGGACGGTATCGCTCAACACTAGAGATAACCATTGCTCAAACTCGGCTCAATGTTTAATCTAGAAATTTTGGTCAAAGCCATTTTCCAGGCCCTGGCCCATGCATCCATGCTGTGCAATTATACTTTTTGGACTCTGGGTCAGTTGGGCAATTCGAGAGTTGTAACACACTGCCTTACATGCTCTTTCTGGCCCTCATCTACAAGGAATACCACTGTGCGGCTTGGATACAAGGAGCCGGTGTTTGTTCAGTAGAGCTTCAGTAACATTACCATCTACCCCACGAACACCTTGAACACCAAGCCTATTCCCCCTTCCACCACAACCTTGCTTTTTCCCACTCATGTTGGGTGTACACTTCTGCTCTTTTAACCACCTGTTTCACAACCCTAGACCCAGCGCAAAGGATTTAGATGCTGAAATATGAAATGATTATGAAATGTGGACTAGTGCCTGCACCACAGTATTAGCACAAATGATTTTTATTATGAAATGTGGGCTGGTGCCTGCAACAGAATATTAATCCAAAAGATTTTTATTATGAAACTAGATGGTGGCCCGATTCTAACGCATTGAGTATTCTAGAATATGCATGTCCACGTAGTATATTGCCCAACCATGTACTGTATTGCACAGCCACATAGTATATTGCCCAGCCACGTACTATATTGCCCAGCTGCGTAGTATATTGCCCATTGGCGTAGTATATTGCCCAGTCACATAGTATATTGCCCAGTCACGTAGTATATTGCCCAGTCACGTAGTATATTGCCCAATCACGTAGTATATTGGCCAGTCACGTAGTATATTGCCCAGTCACGTAGTATATTGGCCAGTCATGTAGTATATTGGCCAGCCACGTAGTATATTGCCCAGTGATGTAGTATGTTGCCCAGTCACATAGTATATTGCACAGCCCACATACTATATTGCTCAGCCACGTAGTATATTGCCCAGTCACATAGAATATTTCCCAGCCACGTAGTATATTGCCCAGCCACGTAGTATATTGCCCAGTGACGTAGTATATTGCCCAGTCACGTAGTATATTGCCCAGTCACGTAGTATATTGCCAAGCCACGTAGTATATTGCCCAGCCACATAGTATATTGCCCAGCCATGTAGTATATTGCCTAGTCACGTAGTATATTGCCCAGCCACGTAGTATGTTGCATAGCGACATAGTATACAGCACAGAGCCACGTAGTATACAGCACAGACACGTGGTATATTGCACAGCGATGTAGTATACAGCACAGAGCCACGTAGTATACTGCCCAGTCACGTAGTATATTGGCCAGCCACGTATGTAACAGGTTAAAAAAGACTTAAAATAAAAAATAAACATATGCTCACCCTCCGAAGAGCCCGTTGTAGTTCTGGCGCTTGTGTGCGGTGCATGCATCAGCTTCCGGTCCCAGGGTTGGTATGAGTGCAGGACCTGTGATGACGTCGCTGTCACATGACCGTGACGTCATGGAAGGTCCTTCTCGCATAGCATCCTTGCCACCGGAACCTGCCGCTTGCACTCCCGAGGACACCGCGCACGTCGGAGGGTGAGAATAACGTTTATTTTATTATTATTATTTGTAACATTAGATCGTTTTACTATTGATGCTGCATGTGCATCATCAATAGTAAAAAGTTGGTCACACAGGGTTAATAGCAGCTTTAGTGGAGTGCGTTACACCGCGGCATAACGCGGTCCATTAACGCTGCCATTAACCCTGTGTGAGCGCTGACTGGAGGGGAGTATGGAGCGGGCACTGACTGCGGGGAGTAAGGAGCGGCCATTTTTCCACCGGACTGTGACGGTCGCTGATTGGTCGTGGCTGTTTTGCCGCGACCAATCAGCGACTTGGATTTCCATGACAGACAGAGGCCTGTTATGGACCTGGTGGTTAGGAGCACCCGGAACGACCTGATGGTTAAACTCACACAGGACAAGCTCTGGGAAGTGGGAACTCTGCTGACCGCAACCCCTAATCCTATCACACAACTAGAAATAGCCGTGGAGCGTACCTAACTCTACCTAGACGCCTCTTCACAGCCTAAGAGCTAACTAACCCTAGAGATAGAAAATAAAGCCTACCTTGCCTCAGAGAAATTTCCCAAAGGAAAAGGCAGCCCCCCACATATATTGACTGTGAGTTAAGATGAAAGTCACAAACACAGAAATGAAACAGGTTTCAGCAAAGGGAGGCCAGACTTACTAAACAGACTGAGGATAGGAAAGGTATCTTTGCGGTCAGCACAAAAAAATACAAAAGACCACGCAGAGTGAGCAAAAAGACCTCCGCACCGACTCACGGTGCGGAGGTGCCACTCTGCATCCCAGAGCTTCCAGCTAGCAAGGCAAAATCATGATAGCAAGCTGGACAAGGAAACAATGAACAAATAATTAACTAGCAGGGACTTAGCTTCTGCTGGAGTAGACAAGTCACCAGAAAGATCCAAGAGCGAACTGAACCAGTACAAGAACATTGACAGCTGGCATGGAGTAAAGATCTGAGTGGAGTTAAATAGAGCAGCCAGCCAAAGAATGAACTACGTCACCTGTGGAAGGAACCTCAGAAGCAGCAGCTCCACTCACAGCCACCAGAGGGAGTCCATGGACAGAACTCGCCGAAGTACCATTCATGACCACAGGAGGGAGTTCGATAACAGAATTCACAACAGTACCCCCCTCTTGAGGAGGGGTCACCGAACCCTCACCAGAGCCCCCAGGCCGATCAGGATGAGCCAAATGAAAGGCACGAACTAGATCGGCAGCATGAACATCAGAGGCAAAAACCCAGGAATTATCTTCCTGACCATAACCCTTCCACTTGACCAGGTACTGGAGTTTCCGACTCGAAATACGAGAATCCAAAATCTTCTCCACCACATACTCCAACTCCCCCTCGACCAACACTGGGGCAGGAGGATCAACAGAGGGAACCATAGGCGCCACGTATCTCTGCAAAAACGAACTATGGAACACATTATGGATGGCAAAAGAAGCTGGAAGGGCCAAACGAAATGACACAGGATTAAGAACTTCAGAAATCTTATACGGACCAATGAAACGAGGCTTAAACTTAGGAGAGGAAACCTTCATAGGAACATAACGAGATGACAACCAAACCAAATCCCCAACACGAAGTCGGAGACCAACACAGCGCCGGCAGTTAGCGAAACATTGAGCCTTCTCCTGGGACAATGTCAAATTGTCCACGACATGAGTCCAAATCTGCTGCAACCTGTCCACCACAGTATCCACACCAGGACAGTCCGAAGGCTCAACCTACCCTGAAGAGAAATGAGGATGGAAACCAGAATTACAGAAAACAGGCGAAACCAAAGTAGCCGAGCTGGCCCGATTATTAAGGGCGAACTCAGCCAAAGGCAAGAAGGACACCCAATCATCCTGATCAGCAGAAACAAAGCATCTCAGATATGTTTCCAAAGTCTGATTAGTTCGTTCAGTTTGGCCATTTGTCTGAGGATGGAAAGCCGAAAAAAAAGACAAATCAATGCCCATCTTAGCACAAAAGGACCGCCAAAACCTCGAAACAAACTGGGAACCTCTGTCCGAGATGATGTTCTCCGGAATGCCATGCAAACGAACCACATGCTGGAAAAACTAGGGTTGAGCGAAACGGGTCGAAATATTTCAAAAGTCGCCGACTTTTGGCAAGGTTGGGTTTCATGAAACCCGACCCGACCCCTGTGTGGGGTCGGCCATGAAGTCGGCGATCTTTTGAATCTGGAATCGGAATTCCGATACCGATTCCCGATATGTTTAAGATATCAGGAATTGGTATCGGAATTCAGATTTAAGTGTAAAATAAAGAATTAAAATAAAAAATATCGCAATACTTACCCTCTGACGCGCCCTGGTACTAACCGGCAGCCTTTCTTCCTTAGAATCAGCCTTCCAAGACCTTGCGGTGACGTCGCGGCTTCTGATTGGTCGCGCGGCGGTCACATGGGTGGCCGCGCGACCAATCACAAGCCGCGACGTCACCGCGACGTCACCGAAGGTCCTGGAAGCGCTGATTCTTAGGAAGGACCTTCGGTGACGTCGCGGTGACGTCGCGGCTTGTGATTGGTTGCGCGGCCGCCCATGTGACCGCCGCGCGACCAATCAGAAGCCGCGACGTCACCGCAAGGTCTTGGAAGGCTGATTCTAAGGAAGAAAGGCTGCCGGTTAGTACCAGGGCGCGTCAGAGGGTAAGTATTGCGATATTTTTTATTTTAATTCTTTATTTTACACTAAAATATGGATCGCAGGGCCTGAAGGAGAGTTTCCGCTCCTTCAGACCCTGGGAACCATGGAAACCCAATGCACTGCATTGGGTTTTGCGTTTCGGCCGACCCCGACCCCGACTTTTTTATAGGATCGGCCGATTTCACTCGACCCGACTTTTGAAAAAGTCGGGTTTCGTGAAACCCGACCCGATCCTATAAAAGCAAAGGTCGCTCAACCCTAGGAAAAACAATGGCACCAAATCAGAGGAGGAAGGCAATTTAGACAAGGGTACCAAATGGACCATCTTAGAGAAGCGATCACAAACCACCCAAATGTTCGACATCCTTTGAGAAACAGGGAGATCAGAAATAAAATCCATGGAAATATGCGTCCAGGGCCTCTTCGGGACCGGCAAGGGCAAAAGCAACCCACTGGCACAAGAACAGCAGGGCTTAGCCCGAGCACAAGTCCCACAGGACTGCACAAAAGAACGCACATCCCATGACAAAGAAGGCCACCAAAAGGATCTAGCCACCAAATCTCTGGTACCAAAGATTCCAGGATGACCAGCCAACACCGAACAATGAACCTCAGAGATAACTCTACTAGTCCATCTATCAGGGACAAACAGTTTCTCCGCTGGACAACGGTCAGGTCTATCAGCCTGAAACTTCTGCAGCACCCGCCGCAAATCAGGGGAGATGGCAGACAAAATTACCCCCTCTTTGAGAATACCCGCCGGCTCAGGAACACCCGGAGAGTCAGGCACAAAACTCCTTGACAGGGCATCAGCCTTCACATCCTTAGAGCCCGGAAGGTACGAAACCACAAAATCAAAACGGGAGAAAAACAGCGACCATCAAGCCTGTCTAGGATTCAACCGTTTGGCAGACTCGAGATAAGTCAAATTCTTGTGATCCATCAAGAACACCACGCGATGCTTGGCTCCTTCGAGCCAATGTCGCCACTCCTCGAATGCCCACTTCATGGCCAACAACTCTCGATTGCCAACATCATAATTGCGCTCAGCAGGCGAGAATTTTCTAGAAAAGAAGGCACATGGTTTCATCACCGAGCCATCAGAACTTCTTTGCGACAAAACAGCCCCTGCTCCAATCTCAGAAGCATCAACCTCGACCTGAAACGGGAGCGAAACATCTGGCTGGCACAACACAGGGGCAGAAGAAAAACGACGCTTCAACTCCTGAAAAGCCTCTACAGCCGCAGAGGACCAATTGACCACATCAGCACCTTTCTTGGTCAAATCAGTCAACGGTTTAGCAACACTAGAAAAATTAGCGATGAAGCGACGGTAAAAATTAGCAAAGCCCAGGAACTTCTGCAGGCTCTTCACAGATGTCGGCTGAGTCCAATCATAAATGGCCTGAACTTTAACAGGGTCCATCTCGATAGTGGAAGGGGAAAAAATGAAACCCAAAAATGAAACCTTCTGAACTCCAAAGAGATATTTTGACCCCTTCACAAACAAGGAATTCGCACGAAGGACCTGGAACACCATTCTGACCTGCTTCACATGAGACTTCCAATCATCCGAAAAGACCAAAATATCATCCAAATATACAATCATGAATCTATCCAGGTACTTTCGGAAGATGTCATGCATAAAGGACTGAAACACAGATGGAGCATTAGAAAGCCCGAATGGCATAACCAGGTACTCAAAATGGCCCTCGGGCGTTTTAAATGCTGTTTTCCATTCATCGCCCTGTTTAATTCGCACAAGATTATACGCCCCTCGAAGATCTATCTTGGTGAACCAACTTGCCCCCTTAATCCAAGCAAACAAATCAGACAGCAGCGGCAAAGGGTACTGAAATTTGACTGTGATCTTATTAAGAAGGCGGTAATCAATACAATGTCTCAAAGAACCATCCTTCTTGGCCACAAAAAAGAACCCTGCTCCCAACGGTGATGACGACGGGCGAATATGACCTTTGTCCAAGGATTCCTTTATATAACTCCGAATAGCGGCGTGCTCTGGCACAGATAAATTAAACAGTCGGCCCTTAGGAAACTTACTACCAGGAATCAAATTAATAGCACAATTGCAATCCCTATGAGGAGGTAGGGCACTGGATTTGGGCTCATCAAATACATCCCGGTAATCTGACAAAAACTCAGGGACCTCAGAAGGAGTGGAAGGCGAAATTGACAGCAAAGGAACATCACCATGTACCCCCTGACAACCCCAGCCGGACACAGACATAGATTTCCAATCCAATACTGGATTATGGACCTGTAGCCATGGCAACCCCAAAACGACCACATCATGCAGATTATGCAACACCAAAAAGCGAATATCCTCCTGATGTGCAGGAGCCATGCACATGGTCAATTGAGTCCAGTACTGAGGCTTATTCTTGGCCAAAGGCGTAGCATCAATTCCTCTCAATGGAATAGGATGCTGCAAGGGCTCCAAGAAAAAACCACAGCACCTGGCAAACTCCAAGTCCATCAAATTCAGGGCAGCGCCTGAATCCACAAATGCCATAACAGAATAGGACGACAAAGAGCAAATCAGAGTAACGGACAAAAGAAATTTAGACTGTACCGTACCAATGGTGGCAGACCTAGCGAACCGCTTAGTGCGCTTAGGACAATCGGAGATAGCATGAGTGGAATCACCACAGTAAAAACACAGCCCTGTCATGATTCCAATGGCAGGGAATCACAAAAGGACAAGCACCAACGAGCTCTAGGGTGATGGAACCTGAGCTGACCGCGACCCTAAACCTGAACACACAAATAACAATAGCCGGGGAACGTGCCTACGTTGATCCTAGACGTCTCGCACCAGCCGAAGATCTAACTTCCCCTATTAGAAGAATCACAGACCTCTCTTGCCTCCAGAGAAATACCCCACAGAAATAGCAGCCCCCCACATATAATGACGGTGAAATGAGAGGAAGGCACATACACAGTATGAAAACAGATTCAGCAAAATGAGGCCCGCTAAAACTAGATAGCAGAGGATACAAAAGTAAACTGCGCGGTCAGCAAAAAAACCTTCAAAAAACCATCCTGTAATTACTTGAACTCATGTTCCAACTCATGGAACATGAGGAGCAATTACAGCCCACTAAAGCAACCAGCAGCAAGAGAAAATTATATGCAAGCTGGACAAGACAAAAATAAAGCAAAACGTGGAACAAGAAAATCAAAACTTAGCTTGTCGAGAAGATAACTGAAGCCAGAAGCTGAGGTAACAAAACACTCTGATAACCTTGAAAGCCGGCGGGGAAATGACAAGAAAGCCCGGTTAAATAGGAAACTCCCAAATCCTAATAAAACAGGTGGACACCAGAGACAGCAGAACACAAATCACCCAGTACCATCAGTAACCACCAGAGGGAGCCCAAAAACAGAACTCACAACACAGCCCATTCCGACATCAGTGTTCTTGCCGTTCAGCTCTGGTCAAAGTCCTATCACATTGCATAGGCTCAGGCCTATGCTCAGAGAACACCGCCAAATGGTGCACAGCTTTGCGCTCACGCAAGCGCCGATCGATCTGAATGGCCAAGGACATAGACTCATTCAGACCAGCAGGTGTGGGAAATCCCACCATGACATCCTTAAGGGCTTCAGAAAGACCCTTTCTGAAAATTGCCGCCAGGGCACACTCATTCCACTGAGTAAGCACAGACCACGTTCTAAACTTCTGACAATACACCTCCGCTTTATCCTGACCCTGACACAAAGCCAGCAAGATTTTCTCTGCCTGATCCACTGAATTTGGTTCATCATAAAGCAATCCAAGCGCCAGAAAAAACGCATCTACATCACGCAATGCAGGATCTCCTGGCGCAAGGGAAAATGCCCAGTCTTGAGGGTCACCACCCACTATACGAAATCAGGCAACATACTCACTCATTGTGGTATAGATAAGGATATACAAATTATGAGTGAAATAGACTGTTAAGGATCATATTGGACAAGTTTAAAAAGAGTCATCTTACACATATTTTACATGTGTAGACCAGCTATGCCATCAGCCCCAACATGCATTTTGCGTTGGCTTCCTCGGGGGCTGTAACTGTTTGTTCTGTCTCCTTTAAATATAAGTCCTCAAAGCTATTTGTCATTTGGTATTTAAACTTGGCGTATGCGCCGTGCATCACACTCTGGGGGAAGTTGCTTTTGGCAAACGTATTGGTGGCGCGGGTCCGGAGGAAGCCGTCTTGAGCACCGTTGGCATCAGGGAGGTGTATGATTGGTTCCAAATTTATTCTGCAACAGGACACCCCTAAACATACAGTCAATGCCATTAAAGGGAACCTGCCACCTGAATTTGGCGGGACAGGTTTGCGGTCATATGGGCGGGGATTTTGGGTGTTTGATTCACCCTTTCCTTACCCGCTGGCTGCATGCTGGGCGAAATATTGGATTGAAGTTCATTCTCTGTCCTCCATAGTACATGCCTGCGCAAGGCAAGATTGCCTTTCTCAGGTGTGTACTACGGAGGACACAGCATGAACTTCAACCCAATATTGCAGCCAGCATGCAGCCAGCGGGTAAGGAAAGGGTGAATCAAACACCCGAAAAGACGTCCTGGAAGGGATGATAACAAGGCCCTCACAGAGTCCTGATCTCAAGTCTGTCTGTGATTACCATATTTTTCGGACTATAAGGGTATGTTCACACGTTCCTGATTTCCATCCTTTTTTTTTCAGGACTGTTTTTTAAAAAACTGCAGCTCTTGGCAGAAAACGCAGGTCCTTTTTTTTGGTCCTTTTTTTGTCCTTTTTTGATGCGTTTTTTGATCCTTTTTTATCCTTTTTTTGATCCTTTTTTTTATGCAGTTTTCTATGCAGAGTCTGTGTGTTTTCTAGGAAGTTTTTTAGGGTTAAAATGGCTGAAAATACCCTAACCCTACCCCTAACCCTAACCCTACCCCTACCCCTAACCCTAACCCTACCCCTAACCCTACCCCTAACCCTACCCCTAACCCTACCCCTAACCCTAACCCTAACCCTAACCCTAACCCTACCCCTAACCCTACCCCTAACCCTATTCTAACCTTAGTGGAAAAAAAAAATTCTTAATTTTTTTTATTGTCCCTACCTATGGGGGTGACAAAGGGGGGGGGGGTGTCATTTACTATTTTTTTTTATTTTGATCACTGAGATATAACCTATCTCAGTGATCAAAATGCACTTTGGAACGAATCTGCCGGCCGGCAGATTCGGCGGGCGCACTGCGCATGCGCCCGCCATTTTGCAAGATGGCGGCGCCCAGGGAGAAGACAGCCGGACGGACACCGGGACGCCGGGTAAGTATAAGGGGGGGAGATTAGGGCACGGGGGGGCATCGGAGCACGGGGCGGTGGGATTGGAGCACGGGGGGGCGGGATCGGAGCACGGGGGGGCAGCCACACTCCGCCCACGCACTTCCGCCCGCTTCCCCGCACTTCCTGCTGCAGCGGTTCGGCACCACAAACCGCAGTAAAACCCGCAGATATTTTTTTCATCTGCGGGTTTTACTGCGGGTTTGACCTCACAATGGAGGTCAATGGGTGCAGAACCGCTGCGGCTCCGAAAAAAGAAGTGACATGGTACTTCTTTTTTCCCACAGCTATTCAGCGCGTTTTTTTTTTTGATTTTCCGCATTGTGGGCACAGCAGTTCCTGTTTTCCATAGGGTACAATGTAATGTACCCTGCATGGAAAACAGCTGCGGACCCGCAGCGGGAAAATCGCGGCAATTCCGCATGAAAAAAAGGATCGTGTGAACATGGCCTAAGACCATAAGACGCGCCTAGGTTTTAGAGGAGGAAATTAGGAAAATAAAATGTAAGCAAAAAAATGGTCAGTTCTGTACTGTAATATCCCCTAGCCTGGTATGCATGGCTCCCTCATCCCTATACTGGTGAGCATGGCCTCATCCTTATCCTGATATGATTGACCCCATCCTAATCCTGGTATGATTGGCACCATCTCGGTCCTGCTATGCACGACCCCATCCCAGTCCTGGTATGATTGTCCCCATCACAGTCCTGGTCTGACTGGTCCCATCCTTTTTCTTTTATAATTGGCCCCATCCCGGTCCTGGTATGATTGGCCCCATCCATTTACTTTTATAATTGGCCCCATCATGTTCGTGGTTTGATTGGCCCCATCCTTTTTCTTTCATAATTGGCCCCATCATCTTCCTGGTTTGTTTGGTCCCATCATTTGAATTTTATAATTGGCCCCATCTCATTCCTGGTATGCATGTCCCATCAGGAAAGACTAAAAAAGAGCAAAAAAACATTACACTCACCTACACGACGCTCCCTCGCAGTGTCCTGCTCCGGTGCCAGCAGCTGCTTAAAGGGACACTGTCACCTGAATTTGGAGGGAACAATCTTCAGCCATGGAGGCGGGGTTTTTGGGTGTTTGATTCACCCTTTCCTTACCCGCTGGCTGCATGCTGGCTGCAATATTGGATTGAAGTTCATTCTCTGTCCTCCGTAGTACACGCCTGCACAAGGCAATCTTGCCTTGCGCAGGCATGTACTATGGAGGACAGAGAATGAACTTCAATCCAATATTGCAGCCAGCATGCAGCCAACGGGTAAGGAAAGGGTGAATCAAACACCCAAAAACCCCGCCTCCATGGCTGAAGATTGTTCCCTCCAAATACAGGTGACAGTGTCCCTTTAATGCTTGTAAGCAGCGCATGGCAGGGACATCATGCGCTGCTCACAAGCAGAGCGAGCACAGCTACCAGAATACTCACTGGGACCGTGCTTTGCAGAGAGCGGTGAGTATCCATTCCTCTTCAGTAGCGCGCAGTGTTAGCCGCCTGCTTCCTGCTGGGGTCGGCGGTCACGTGTGCCAATACTTAAGAGAAATGAATATTCAGAATACCAGGGATGCCAGAAAAATGAATATGCATTGTCCTCCACGCCCATGGGCGTGGAATGCAGTGCATATTCATTTCTCTTTAGCAGCGGGCACAGGAGTTAGCCGGAGACGCCGGCTCCAGCCTCCTGTGACCCGATGCTCCACCGAAACTGGTCCGCCACCTCCCCACCACAGCCAGAGCCCATACTTCGGGACGCTAAGACGCACTCCCTATTTTCCTCTACATTTTGGGAGGAAAAACATGCGTCTTATAGTACGAAAAAAACGGTTCATCACTAAACAGAAGAATTTGCACAAGCCTACATCGACAGAAGATTGGTTGGGGTTGGTTCTCCAAGATTTTTGGAACATCCTCACTACCAAGTTCCTTCAAAAACTATTATTGAAGGAAAAGTGTGGCTACACTAAATATTAGTTTAATTTAGATTTCATCTTTTTGAACATTCACTTTGCATTTTATTTGATAAAAATAAGTTATTAACACTTCCATTTCTGAAAGCATTCTCGCTTAGCTGCAATGTTAAATGTATCTTTCTACATGACCTAATAACACAGCAGCAACACAAATATAAGTCCTACCATGGACCCCAGAACAAAAGCTGTTAAAAAGGTCCTGTCACCAGCTCAAAAGTTATCAGTTTCTGCTCTTATTTAGTTTGTCATAGTTTGGGATTTTCTGGAGTGTTTCTATTATTTTGCCTGCTTATCTATTTTCCATACTGGTTGTGACATACAATGGAGGATTGTTACATGTTGAGTTTTGTAAATGTTGCTTTAAAAAATAAAACTGAGATGTGGGCAAGAAAACAATAGAAACATAAGCCAGAATCAAACCCAAACTTTAGGCTTGGCCGCAATTAATCATAAGCATTAAGCCAATGTACTGAGCCCCTGAAGGATTCCTGATGTACTTTTTGCATGTTTCTTTTTATTATATTCATCCTCCTTTTCAGCCTCTTTGATTGGAAGAATTCCCTGTTATGTATCCCTTGAGCCGAGTGATTAAATGCAGAATACCAAAAACTCTATAACAAATATTTTCATAAACGGATCTTAAAAATTAGACAGGCCTTGTTGAGGCTTTTAGTGCTGGCATTATATACACATTTCTGTATTAGTGACACACTGGAGATTTTGTTCATTTCTCTCTTATTGTGCCACATGGTAGCTTTAAAATGACACACAATATGTATTTTCTGCCAGCACAGATCCCTCAGAAAGTCCCTGTGTGATGATTGACGGCTGTGTTCTGTGCTCTCACTGTTCAATCACAGAATTAAAAGATTAAGATTTGTTGGGTTTTGGCAGTGTATTGAACCCAGACATACAGGGCTCTGTGGGGATATATTACACCTCATATACAAAGAGTTAGGGGCAGTAAATGGATAGACTGGTTTCCCTTCTCAGACAAGACTTAGTACCAGCCATTCCAGAACACTGAGAACATAAATGACAATAATTTCACACTGCAGACTCAGGTTACAGTGTCCAGTGTCCTCCTGATATTCCTATTTTTTTGGTAAAACCAACCCTATAGTTGATACAGTAGTCCTAATATGAAGGGCATAGTCCAGACATGACAGTAGGGTGCATTTACCCTGGCCAATGATAATCTGTCAGTGCACACCGGCTGCCAATCACCTGACGAGTGAGCATAATGGTTTAAAGTAAATGTAAACAAGTCAAGCGCGCGCCGAGAACAATGTCAGTATATGCACATAATACAGTCTATTACTAATCGCTCTGTACCCATTGGAAATGTGGTCATCCTGTCAGACTAATAATTGGAAGTGATCATTTCAAGAGTAACCGTCGTTTTACTTTTGGTTTCTTAACTCAATAGTACACTTGAAAATAAGCAACTTTGTAATAAATCTTATTAGCGAAATTTGTTTCTTTTTCTGCAAAATTGATTAGTGATTATAAAAATTCTCAATTCTGAGGTAAAATCAGTTTTCAGTGAAAACTTTCCTATTACTGAGATAAAAGATGGCGGCTGTTACTGATACAATTCTATGTAGATAGGAGGAGGGAGAGGATGAGGGGAGGAGTTCTGTCTCTAGCTCCTCTGTTGTGAATTCTGTGGCAGAGCTCCCTCCTGTGGTCACAAGTGGTGCTTCGGCTGATTCTCTCTGTGAGCTTCCGTTGGTGGAGGAAAGTGGTACTGCGGCTTCTGAGTTTCCTTCCTCAGGTGATGTGGTGAAGTCGTTAGGTGCTGCTCTATTTAACTCCACCTAGTGCTTTGATCCTGGCTTCCAGTCAATGTTCTAGTATTGGACCTGTTTCCTCCTGGATCGTTCCTGTGGCCTGCTGCTCTGCAAAGCTAAGTTCCGCTTTTGCTTTTTGTTTGCTGTTTTTTTCTGTCCAGCTTGCTTATTTGTTTTCTCGTTCTTGCTGGAAGCTCTGGGACGCAGAGGGTGTACCTCCGTGCCGTTAGTTCGGTACAGAGGGTCTTTTTGCCCCCTTTGCGTGGTTGTTTGTAGGGTTTTGTGTTGACCGCAAAGTTACCTTTCCTATCCTCGCTCTGTTCAGAAAGTCGGGCCTCACTTTGCTAAATCTATTTCATCTCTACGTTGGTCTTTTCATCTTTACTCACAGTCATTATATGTGGGGGCTGCCTTTTCCTTTGGGGTATTTCTCTGAGGCAAGGTAGGCTTATTTTCTATCTTCAGGCTAGCTAGTTTCTCAGGCTGTGCTGAGTTGCATAGGGAGCGTTAGGCGCAATCCACGGCTGCCTCTACTTGTGTTTGAGAGGATTAGGGATTGCGGTCAGCAGAGTTTCCACGTCTCAGAGCTCGTTCTATGTTTTTGGATCATTGTCAGGTCACTGTATGTGCTCTGACTCCTATGTCCATTGTGGTACTGAATTACCAGATCATGACACTCCTCCCTCCTCCCGTCTACATAGAAGTTTATCCATAGCAGCCGCTATCTCCTGTCTCCGTAATGGGAAAGTCTTCACTGAATACAGATTTTACTTCAGAATTGAGAATTTTGATAATCACCGATACAGGAAAGATAAATATCTTGGTTCCGTGTTAGCCAGTGGATAGAAAAATATTTAGAATTAAGAGTCCTCCGTGGTTGATACCTTTTAATGGCTAACTGAAAAGATGGTAACAAATTGCAAGCTTTCGAGACTACTCAGGTCTCTTAATCAGGCATAGACTAATACAAATTCTGAAGAATCACATATTCACTGTATGTGAGCTTCTGGCAATGTTGCTTTTTAAATTTGGGAGCTGCCTAAAACACAGTAGTGTTATCCCCTTACAATCCATTTTTTCCAGACCCCCCACTACTGTGTTTTAGGCAGCCCCCAAATCTAAGAAGCATCATTGTCAGAAGCTCCCTGTCCTCTCCAACAGCTGCAGGAACCATTCCTTGCAACCAGAAAAAGTGTAAAACCTGTCCATTTATAATGACCACGGACAAGATAAAGATCCCCAATTCACATCAGGATCACAAGATACCAGGTACTTTCAGCTGCATCACTTCTAATTTGGTGTACCTAATTATTTGTGCTAAATGTCCAACTGGGGGTCTATATGTAGGGGAGACAGGGCAGAAACTGTGAACAAGGATGAACTCTCATCACCATGCAATAAGAGAAAAAATAATGGATCTAATAATAATAATCTTTATTTTTATATAGCGCTAACATATTCCGCAGCGCTTTACATTTTGCACACATTATCATCGCTGTCCCCAATGGGGCTCACAATCTAAATTCCCTATCAGTATGTCTTTGGATCTACCTGTGGCAATACATTTTTGTCTCCCTGATCATAGCATTATGGACATGAAAATACTTGTATTAAAAGGTAACTTCAAATCTCAGTGAGACAGAAGGATCTGGGAATGTAAGCTGATGATGACCTTTGACACGCTCAGTGCAGGAATGAATGTTTCGCATGGACTTTTTACAGCAAATAAGGAATTTGCTCTCAGACCATGTGGGAGTCACCATAAGATAGAACCAGACACCAATCAGAGGACAATAAAACATTCACAATCCTTATCAAAGAACTGTTCCAATATATTATGGAAATAAAGGTACCGTCACACTAAGTGACGCTGCAGGGATACAGACAACGATGTCGATCGCTGCAGCGTCGCTGTTTGGTCGCTGGAGAGCTGTCACACAGACAGCTTTCCAGCAAACAACGATGCCGGTCCCTGGGTAAACATCGGGTTACTAAGCGCAGGGCCACGCTTAGTAACCCGATGTTTACCCTGGTTACCGTTGTAAATGTAAAAAAACAAACACTACATACTTACATTCCCGATGTCTAGTCACGCCCCTTGCCTTCAGCTTCCCGCACTGACTGAGCGTCGGGCGGAAAGCACAGCGGTGACGTCACCGCTGCACAGCGTGCTTTACGGCCGGTCTATGATGAACAGACCTGTGTAGTCTCGAAAGCTTGCAATTTGTTACCATCTTTTCAGTTAGCCATTAAAAGGTATCAACCATTGAGGAATCTCAATTCTAAATATTTTGATAATCACCGATCAATTTTAGCAGAAAAATAAACAAATTTTCCTGATAAGATTTATTACAAAGTTGCTTATTTTCATGTTTTCTGCAATCCTATAATGTAATCCAACCTTTACGCTTTAAACAACAGAAGCAATTTCCTGGAATGATAGTCAGGGGAGGGTCAAGCTTTCATCATGACAAAGGTTTGGTTCACAGTAGGGTTCAGAGTTAAGTTTTTCTGTTCCATTATAAGAACAGAAAAAATGGAACTTATGTAAGTAAGGTATTTGTCACCTGACAGATATAAATAGAGTCCAAAGGTTTCTGTCAGGTTGACCAATATTTTAATGGTAAAAATAGTGCTGCGTGCATCCTGGTTTATCCGTTATTGGAGGGCAAGCACTCAATGAACACCGGCCTCAACCTACTCACTAGGAGAGAGCTTGTAAACACTGCACATGTTTGGATACTGCTGTTAGACAGTGGTGGTGGCCGATCTCCTTGGCAATGAGTAATTATCAATAAAATAAAACAGAGTTAGCTGGAGAACGAGGACTTTTTAATAATATGTGAATTGTAAAGTTCCTTGTTTTTATGACTGCAATATAAATATAGGCATCTAAGAAGAAGGGAATAACAGTAACCTTGTTAGACTACGAATAACTAACATGCCGATATTTACCCTTAGGATTACCCTAGAAAGCCGTGGAATGCTGCACATCCATAGACCTAGCAGAGAAGACATGGGCATGTATCAGTGTACAGCTGTAAATGAGCGAGGATCTGACATGGAAAATTCACACTTGTATTTTGCAGGTAAATTGTGAACATGAAGTAATTAATGATTTATATATGTCCTATGAGAGATAATTGTGTGACTGATTATTAAGTTCAATTTGGAGGCATAATAATACCAGTAGACAATTCCCATTTACCACCCCAAATTTAAAAACATTTATTACCAATCAAACAATTAGACCCCGACCCCAAATTTAAAAACATTTATTACCAATCAATTAGACCCTGACCCCAAATTTAAAAACATGTATTACCAATCAAACATTTAGACCCCGATTCATCAAGACCAGCGTTGTTCTTGACGATTTTTATGAAAGGACATATTGACGCTCAGATGCTCCTGATTTAGGTGCATTCCTCTTATGAACAAGGCATGTCTACATAGTGGAGTGCGCCTCATCACAAGTTTTACTCCAATCTTGAGCTGGAGTAATATTTTTGGTATAAAATATGCCACAGCTTGTCATGAATGAAATGGGCTGTGATGTGACACCCCTGTTCTGCCCTAGATTCATCCCCAGTTGGTCCTATTTCTGCCCATCTTGGCAGAGCTGGGTGAAACCTGAGTGAAAAGTATTTTGCAACTCTATTTTGCCAAAAAATTGCAATTTTTCAAAGCAATTGCCACATTTTGAGCATAATTGCTTTGATGGATAGGGGCCTTAGTGTATACTATCCATACACCATCTCATCCCACCCTCTCTCATTTGAAGTTCTCAAGGCTCTCTCGTGGGCTCTCACTTTTGTTCATCCATGCTTTCAGCCTGGAGCAGCTTCAAGTGCCATGGCTTCCAGTACCACTATACCTTTAACTCTGCTCTGCCCTTCAATCCACACATCAAAGCCTTTTACACTTCCTGTCATCTCCAGGCCTTTAACACTTTTTGCTGCCCTTTCCTCAATCTTGAAGCAACATAAATGTTAGTAGATGCCCTCATCAACTGGGCTTAGAATACTGTTACATGCTTCTCTGTGGCCTTCTATTGAACACCATTTTGCACCTTCAATCCATCCTCTACTCTTCTTCCCGATCAATCCACGTCTTCCCTCACTACTTCTGTATCTCTAATAATGACTTTCAGGCCATCCATACCTCTTCCCCACAACCTAATCACAAGTCATAATCTCTGTTCCTCACAAGATCTTCTTCTTTCCATCTACATGTTTTTTTTTAACAACCATTTATAAGTTTTTTCTTGGTAATTGGGACATATGACCACCATTATACAGGATTTAATTTTCATTTGATCTTGATATCTGCAGGGTGGGCCATGTATATGGATACACCTAAGTAAAATGGGAATGGTTGGTGATATCAACTTCCTGTTTGCTAGACATTAGTATATGGGAGGGGGAAAACTTTTCAAGATGGGTGGTGACTAGTGATGAGCGAGTATACTCGTTGCTCTGGTTTTCCGAGCACGCTTGGGTGGTCTCCGAGTATTTATGAGTGCTCGGCGATTTAATTTTGGTTGACACAGCTGCATAATTTGTGGCTGCTAGACATGCTGAATACATGTGGGGATTCCCTAGCAACCAGGCAACCCCCACATGTACTCAGGCTTGCTAACAGCTGTACATCATGCAGCTGTGTCTACAAAAACTAAATCTTCTAGCACTCACAAATACTTGGAGACCACCCAAGCATGCTCAGGGGGAAAACCTGAGCAACGAGTATACTATTTCATAACTATTCAGCGTGCCAATGTGGGTCATCCTGTTTGAGATGCTGCAGCAGCTGGATTTTGTAAGGGTGCCACTTGTAAGTAGCTAATATCCGCCAAAGAAATGTTCAACTGATGCCAGATCGGCGTGCTGAATTTGCAGAATGGGCAAAACAAAAATTGGAACAGGACCCTCAGTTTACACAGAACATTACTGTATATTCAGTGATGAGGCAAACTTTTTTGGGTGGGCCATTTATATGGATACACCTAAATAAAATGGGAATGGTAACAGTTTTCTTGCGTAGGGTGTCTTGCATCGAAATCTGCTGCAATGACCCGGGAACTGCATTCACCAGACATCAACACAATTTCTATCCTCTCCTCACGTGTTAAACTCTGCGACATGTGACTGACTGTAAACAAATAGAAACTTGTAAATAACTCATGAAACAATAAAGTTACATTAAAACCAAGCACACCATTGTTTTTCTTGTGAAATATTCAATAAGTTTGATGTGTCACATGGCCCTCTTCCATTTGGAAAAAATAAAGTTGGATCCAAAATGGCCGACTTCAAAATGGCTGCCATGGTCACCACCCATCTTGAAAAGTTTTCCCCCTCCCATATACTAATGTGCCACAAACAGGAAGTTGATATCACAACCATTCCCTGTATTTAGGTGTATCCATATACATGGCCTACCCTGTAGATCATACCAGTCAGTAATTTATCTGCTTGGGAATATATCTGATCAAAGTCTTATTATTTAACGGTGCTGTAATATCAAATTAATGACCAGTGAAATATAATATAGATATAATATAGTCTACTTATCTGCATGAGAAACATAAATGGAGATAGATTGGGAATAAATGTAATTTCTGTGTATCTGGAAACTGTTCTCTTTATGAATCTTTATGTTAGTTTATTAATAGAACACGTAAAAGATTTACATCAAAGGGAGGAGTAAACCGACTTGTGTACATATATCAAACATACTGTATATTTATTTAGAACTTGAATAAAATGCACCTATAAACCCCTGTGAACAGTGAAAGAACAAATTTATGTCTGAAATACCAGCATAATGATGCCTCAAAGAAATATAGAATTTATGTCTAATATGTCAACATATATGTTAACAATGGTTAAACTTCAGACACTTCAGGACAAATTCCGATCCCCACTGTTAGTTTATGCCAAAATTGTTACTATAAATTAATAGCATAGAAAAGGATCCAGGTCTTAAAAAAGTATTTCAATCTTAGATATTTATGGCACATCCACCAGATATCCATTTGGAACTGACAACCCCTTTAAAACATGTCTACAGACACTCTGTGTGACTGCAGACTTATGAATCCCCACAGTGCATTCACTGTGCACTGTGGGGATTCGCAGGTTTCTGAGCCGGGATCGGAGGGTATGTGTTCGTTACACACAGTGCATGCGCTGGGGAAATTAATAAGTCTGCAGTCAAATAGAGTGACTGCAGAATTATCTATTTGGACCAGACAACCCCTTTAACTAGAGATGAACAGATCAATCCGAAGAGCATCGAATTTGAGTGGAAAAAAAAACAAAACCTATCATAGTTTAAGGTTTTGCAATTGTTTGACTGGTTACATTTAACAATTGTAGGTGTGACCGCAATACTGCTGGATGTTGCAAATTGCTTTCCATGCATGTACTTACGTATATATATATTGTGACCTCTTTATTTAAGGTAAAGCTTTCTTGTCAAGGGTGATTTTAATCTGTAAAATCTGTGTCAGTTACTGTACCTTCTGATTCCGCTACAGCCGTTGGGTAGAACAGTGCCTTTATTGTTGGTGATGCATGACAGTGACAGTCCTGTTGTGTTCCTAGAACATTTGGTGCCACTAAATCAGGAGCTATAGGGTTAATTCTGTTGAATTTTTCCTACGCCTTCCTGGGACCCCATGGCGGAGCTATCAGCTATTCAAACCCCTGAAGCTCTGACTTCCACAGCCAGTCAATAAGTTGGGCTTATGTGGTCTATACCCTATTCCTTGCTTTTGTTGTGTTTTCCTGAGTTATCCTGTGTTCTGATCTCAGCTTGTATTTGGACCACCCTCTTGCTTACTGATTTTGTCTTTTGGCATTGACCCAGCCTGATGCTTCTTGCCTCCAACTTGTTCCACAGGGTGTCAAGGCAACTAACTCTATGGCTCCAGCCCAGGGGTCTCTGTCCAAATCCCAGTACACTGGTTTAATGGTGAAGGCCATGGCAAGCCCCTTGGATTTTGTAAACAGAGTGGCTAGCGCTAAGACTGTCTATTATCAGCTGCCAGGCTTCCACAAACAGTGCAACCATGACATTAAGTTTGGTAACACAGTTTACCAAAAAAAAAGTATTTTTCGGAATGATACCTTTACTGTCTAACCAGAAAATTATATTTGCAAGGTTTCAGAACACAGAGGTTCCTTCAGACCTACATGATGAAGGAGCCTCTCTGCTCTGAAAGCTTGCAAATATAATTTTTCTGGTTAGTTAATAAAGGTATCACTCCTAGAATACTTTTGTCTGTTTGAGCATAAAATTATTTACATTAACAAAGTTTATATAAAGCTTGTCAAATTAAATGTTATAGTTTTGTCGAAAATATATGCATAACTCAAATATGGTGCAGTCTACTGATGTGGTAGGGCAATTAAAACAAAACTAATATCATGGATAACAATGGAGTTGTCACCAGCAGCAGCTCTAATACCATCGGTAGTGCTGGCAGCAACGATGCTGGCAGTAGTGGTACTAAACGGAAATCATATTTGGCCTCTTTTGCAAACTCTGGCAAACAGATTAGCAGGGGGGAGGCGGAATGGAGTACATGTCCCATTGCTCATCTCAATCAGAGCAGGATGATATAGTCTCTGACAGTGACCCCATCAGCTGTAGTCAGTGTTCTGCTCAGTCCATCTCCTTCTCAACATAACAGTTAATTTTGTACAGAGCAGAGTTTTGATTCCATTAATGATACCTACTTCTATTCTGCACCAAAGTTCCATGACGCACAGCACCCTGGTGGCTAAGGAATATACTACGTCAGAAAAACTTCTTCAAGTTGATATTTTGGAAAACATGAACAGGCAGCCTTTGTTCTTGGAAGATATAGAGCCAGGGGAAATGGACAACATTATTCTAATGCCAGTGTGTGTTGCATGCTCTGTGAGCCAGGGTGCTAGGAACACTGTCCATGCTAGTAGCACTCAGAGCCAGGGCAAATTTCAGGATAGGAATCAGGCGGGGTGTGTGGGCAAGGAGCACTGGCCATTTCACACACAGGCATCTGTCAGCCAAATCATGGATAAAGATGATGATGATGATGATGATGATGTGTAGGACATAACCTGGAAACCAGACAGGCTGGCTGGTTGCAATACACAGCACAGGCATCATGCATCTTAACCTGCGACAATGCCAGAACATTCTGGCTGCCTTAAGTTCAGACAAAATAATCCACACTCCATGCATGCCTCATGTCCTGAATACAATAGTGCAAGATTTCTTTCACAAATATACATGTCTGAGAAAGGCCATAACAGCAATCATCACTGTGGAATTATGACAATGAAGCAATGGGGTCTTCGGTCGTACTGGCAGGTGTAGAAAGCTATATGCTGCAATTCTTGTGCAAGGAAAGGCATATTTTTAATATTATCAAGGTGATGACTGTTGAACATTCACACTTTTAGGCCCTCACAATTAAAGCAAAATGGGGGAAAATTTTACAGCTTCTGAAAGTAAGTCCAAAATGGCTTACTAACAATATAAGGTATGTTACATACTCTGCAAAATTTTTGTTGAGCAAACGCCTGCCCCCCACAAAACTGTCCACCAGACCCCTCTGTGATCCCTGCAGACACAACATTCCCTTGCCTGTGCCAGCATTTGGGCTAGAACAAGTAGCAAAGACAAATTGGACCAGTGGCAAGACCTGGTCCTATTTGCTATCGGGGTAATGTGTCCAACCTCAAGTGCCATGTCAAAGAAAGTATTCAGTGAGGCCAGTGAATTTTTCATGCCAAAGCAGACTAGATTATGTTCACAGAAAAAAGAAGAATATCTTTGGGGGTATATTTAGACCAATAAGCATAGCAAAATCATACAATAGAAAAGGCCAGGGCGGTGCCTAGCCCTGCACTTCACTACATGCACCTTACCTACCAGCGGAGGTTGGCACCCTACAACCTGATCAAATGGCGCCCCCGCTCACCGTTGGCTATCCCTTCTATCCCTAGTAAACCCTTTAGGGGATGGGATAGAATATTGATTAGCATACATATGGTGTCCCAAATAATGAATCAGGGTCTTAACTTATGTAAATAGAGGGAGACAGTGGATTTATCCCTTCTTTAACCCTTCCTAGCAGCGGAGGTTGACACCCGCTTTAGCGCAAATGGCGCCCCCGCTCCTTGACAGCTCTACCCTGCTCTGTCCCTTATTGATCAAGTAAGGGCAGAATTAAGTAAGGTGCATTAGTGCTTTAAAGTGCCCATAAAAAGAATAATACCAGAGTTCTTTATATATATGTATATCGGTCCCCCCAGTGTATACATTCACACATAGTTAACACATATCAGAGAGAACTCCCCCCCCCCAGTTGTCTCTTACAAAAAATGCTTAATTATTAATCTTTTGTCTAGGGCTTATCAGATAGTCACAAAATAGTCTAAATAGCCAATCGTAGTGACCAGTTTGTCACACTTCATTACTCAAACAAATACGCTCATATTAAAAATCCATCAATAAATATGTCCATCAGTAACTCTGGTTACTCAAATAAGTGTGCTCATATTAGAAACTCTGCATATCCACCAATAAGTCTGTCAAACAGAAACTCAACGCGTTTCCCCTCTACAAAAGGAGTAAATAGATAATCCAGGACTACTTAGCTTATCCATTGGTGATGCAATTCAAACAGATATAGTCCTCGGCACGTTAGGGTGAGTCCCCTCTCAATATAGTGCTTCAGACTGAGTGCCCAGTTGTACATGTAATATAGCCTCTGTCTTACCTCATCATCAAAATCACCTGGTAGCATAGTGTGCGTGTCATGATGCCAAACATCCGGTACTCGTGTTGTGCTACAGACATTGCACATGACCAGAACTGCATGGTCGCATTTCCTGTAGACCATCTGTGCAGACGCAGACCATACTGTATTCCACGGATGCGTCCCACTGACTGCGCAAGCGCAGTCCTATCAAAGGCGGCGCACACCATACTGCGTTCCACAGTCCTATCAAGGGCCTCACTCTTCGATCGAGTCTCGCCTGCCGCGCATTTCACAAATGCGCCTCCCCCACTGCGCATTCTCAGATAACTCTCTGCGCAACAAGCGCACAATGAATGAAAAGTCACTGAGAAAAAAACGACGACGCTCAATAGGCCGAGCTGGTTTAACCTCATGCTGTCCTAGATGAGGACAAAAATAAGGGATATAGGGGACATGTGTATAGATGTACACACCATATGCATAGGATCACACACTATTGCGCCTCACCGTCTGCGTACAAGCAAAAATACCGGAATGGTTTAACCCTATTCCTGACCTGGTCATATATTCCAACTTTGGATTTTATCAATAAATTCTCATAGACTTAGAGGCCGGCGCATGATTTAGTACCAAACTTTGTAGTTAAATGATAATAAAATGAGATTCCATACCCATATGCTACCAATATATTTACCAATAAAGCTAAACACCATCACCACTCAGGCTAATTACATATATGTATGATGTACTATATCCGTCTAGAAAATATACTTGATGGGTACTAACCGATACAATCCCCTCTGAGGGCAGATAACAACTCATAAAAGACTAATTCCGGTCAGTACTGCAGGTAAACTTATTGCCGATTGGGCCAACAGAGAAAAATCACAAGTAACAGCCAAAATTAATTTGTTCACACAGTCCCTTTGGGGAAACAGTATCTAATCTATGGATCCATTTAAGTTCCTTTTGTAGAATCCTTTTGTCAAAATTTCCCCCCGAATTGAGGGGGCCACCACTTCAATTACACAGAAGGAGAAAGAGCTTAGATCCCCCCAGTGCACACCACGAACATGCCTAGAGATGGGGGTATCCCTGGCATGTGTGATGTCCCCCAGGTGGTCCCCAACCCTCCTCCTCAATTCCTTTCTGGTCTTGCCCACATAATTCAAGGGACAAGTACATTTAAACAAATATATCAAGCCACTCGTCTTGCAGTTAGCAAAATGTCTGCTTGCAAACACTTGGCCCGTACTTACACTTGGCTACAAAATGAGCAGCTGCCACATCGAAACGTGCCCAGCTGTCTCCTATCAAGCCAAGTGCCACTCTTCTTAGGGGGAGTAAATGTGCTATGCACTAACTGGTCTCTTAGGGATCTCCCCCTCCTGTAAGTAATCGTAGGTGTTTCAGATAGAAACTCTTATATCAATGTCTGCCAACAGTATGTCCCAGTGTTTATTGTGTTTATTGACAATATCCCTAACCTCCTGGGAACAGTCATCAAAATTGCCGATAAGGCTCACGAAGGGGCACCTTACTTAATTCTGCACTTACATGATCAATAAGGGACAGAGCAGGGTACAGCCGTCGAGGAGCGGGGGCGCCATTTGCGCTAAGTAAGGTGTCAACCTCCACTGCTTGGTAGGGTTAAAAAATCGATAAATCCACTGTCTCCCTCTATTTACATAAGTTAAGACCCTGATTCATTATTTGGGACACCATATGTATGTTAATCCATATTCTATCCCATCCCTTAAAGGGTTTACTAGGGATAGAAGGGATAGCCGACGGTAAGCAGGGGCGCCATTTGAGCAGGTTGTAGGGTGCCAACCTCCGCTGGTAGGTAGGGTGCATGTAGTGAGGGGCAGGGCTAGGCACCGCCCTGGCCTTTTCTATTGTATGATTTTGTTATGGTGATGGTTTGAGTAATGTACAAATTAAGAATTTTAAATGAATTATTAAAAGGTATTTTTTATGTATTTGAAGAACACTGGTTTTTTTTTCTGTGACTTGGTCTAAAGCAGACTAGGTTATCTGTCACAAACATAGAAAACCTAACATTTGTCAAAATGAATCGGGTATGGATCAGTGCAGACAATCATGCACAGATGGTGACTAAATCGACCATATAATTGGTTTTCCTGCTTGACTATCCATTTATTGATGTCTACACCGTTCTGCCGCCACCAGTGCTAATAGACCACACTCTGCCAGGCATATACTCCCTGTTACTCATGTCATCGATACTGTATTACTATTGATGCCGGGGCTGCTACTGCTTGTCTTAAAGTGCCAAATATCTTCTTGTCTACCTTTCTCAACTCTCAACTCTGCTGCTCTTAGAGCAGTCACTGCACAGCCATGCTAACTACACTCCTCATAGTGCTAGACTATGCTGCTGGGGTTGCCATTGCTGGTTCTAAACTGCTAATCATCTCCTTCCCTGCCCTGTCTTCACTGTCTGCCATGCTACTCATTCCACTGCCACTGCACAGCCAAACTTGCCCCATCCCTCCTTCCTGACCCGTGTGTTCCATAATGTATAGGCTGTACTGCTACTGCCGGAAATGCCATTGCTGGCACTAAAATGCCAAGCATATCATTGCTTGCCTCTTCTTACCATGCTGTTCTTGCCACAACCAATGTAGAGCTATACCAGCCACCCACCTCCTTCCTGTTCACTGTGTATTATAGTTCAAGACAGTACTACTGATGTTAGGGCTAGCGGAACGCACCGAGTAAATATAGATGTTTTATTGTTATTGGTGCATTCGCAGCCCGGGGTCCACCGTGCCGGAGAACCTGCTGCTAGCAAACGGCGGTATGAACTAGCTCTGTTATTTCACAGAGTAGCCGTGAAAGCAAAGCACTGAACCCTGTTAGACTTCACCGAGGCACAGGCTAACTACCCAACTGAGAGCAGTCAGTGGTCATGCATTCACACAAAACTCCTCGCCGGAGGTGCCAGCATTCGAGGGGCTTATTTCAGCCAGGTCCCTGAATATATACAAACACAATCTCCTTGCCGGAGGTGCCAGCATTCTAGGGGCTTATTTCAGCCGGGTCCCTGAACACACTCTTACATGACCACACTGGCGCAAAGCATATAACATAGAAAGATACTAGCGCATGGCCGTGCGGCCATGCGAGCCTTAAATAGTTGCAGCACGTACAGGACCTTCCTAGCAGGACCAATGAGAGGCTGCCACAGAGCCTGAGCACCTACAGGACCTTCCTGAAGGACCAATGGCATAGCTGCAGTATTTGAACATGTGACCCTCGATCTCCACTGAGAGATCTTACTCTGGACATGCTCAGAACGAGAAAAGCAGGACTTAGTCCCAGAAGCGTCTGCTCGCCGCTGCCCAGAACTGACTTCAATGGCAGAAGCAGGAAAAGCAGCAGTAACTCTTTGTACAGAGTCAGACTGAGCGAAACGCTGGGACTGATGTCTCCGCTGAGCAGGCTCCACTGTGGCAGGAGAAGAATGGTAGACCGCAGCGGAGATGGCCCGAGATTCCCCCTGTGCAGAGGTTGGAACTCGACCCCCTAACAACTGATACTGGGAAACGTTCTTCCAAACTCCAGAAAAAGAGGGGATACTTTTTCAATGGTTTGATACAAAGCCTGTATAATTGCCAAATTATTTTTGTATAGCAAACCAGTTGTAGACCACCAAAAAAACAATATTGTCTTTACATTTTTAGTTGACAGGCAATTATTTATTCACATTTAAAATGGCACCATATACCGTTTTTATATCCCTAATTAATGGTATAATTTTGGGACAGCTTGAGAAAAAGCTCATATTTCTTCATTTAGCAAAGTGCAAAAACTCTTTATACTCCTCAAAGAGGGACGATTATTGCTCTCAACCATGTGAAAATTCCAGAGTATCTTCTGTTTGCTCCATCGGTCTATCTATAAACAACATCACTGCATGCATCTGGCCCCCCAAAAGGAGTAATTTTTGGACCGTTTACACAATTTGGGTAGCCAAAAAAGGCTGATACTACTGCAGTGAGTTGTTAATTATGCTGTGTGTTGACTTCCTCTGATAACCATCGGCATTCACATAGCCAGATAGGTTGAAGCCATCTTGATAATAAAAATTCCTAGTTTGCATTACAGAGCTCAAAACAAGTTCAAATGACCCCAAAGAGGACTCAGTGTTTTTCACATATTTTCCATGCAATTAGCTTTTCAATTATGTAATTTGCACAAATTTATTATCAGTAAAACCAATTTGTAAGAGAAATTCGGCGAAGCCATCAAATTTGCATTTCAAAATATCCACTTATCTCAAGTCATAACTACCTACCGGTGCCTATTGGACCTCTGAAACCCTTATTTGTCTCAAGAATGGGAGAGGTGCAAAAACTTCCACGAAGTGGGCACCATATCTATTTATATCTATTTATAAAATATCCTGAAGATGCAAATAATTATTTTAATACCGGTTTTGTCATGATTTAGATTTATTAGCATGAAAATAATAAGTTTGTAATGCTTTGATATGTCTTTTAATAAAAACACTAATAAGGGCAGGGCTGTTAAAGATGTCGTAAAGGGGTCCATGAGCTTCAAATTACTACTATGACTATCTTGTATGTACTTGGCCTAGTGAATATAAAATCAGGCCATGTCATGTATTACTTCACTTATTTATTTCTTTTTAACTTAAAGAATCTCCTATAATCCAGTCTTCCAAAAGGAACATCACCAATATTGATGGAGACTACATTTTGGCTATTGTGGGTGACATGTTGGTGGCCAGAAAAGGAATAAATGTTACTCTGGAATGCCCTGTAAAAGGTAATGTAGAATAATTCACCCATACCAGTAAAGCACGTAATAAATTGGAACTTGATGTTGAGTAACAAAGGATCACAATGTGCTAATACATCACAACTATTGTTATTGAACAGTATTGTGTTGTGTGAGCCCCAAGTTGCAGTGACTGTGACCCGACAGTGCACGGGAATTCATCCTTGCTTTTTCTCATACCTGTTCTTTTTAACCCCTTCCCGACCTTTGACGCCACGTAGGCGTCATGAAAGTCGGTGCCAATCCGACCCATGACGCCTATGCGGCGTCATGGAAAGATCGCGTCCCTGCAGATCGGGTGAAAGGGTTAACTCCCATTTCACCCGATCTGCAGGGACAGGGGGAGTGGTAGTTTAGCCCAGGGGGGGTGGCTTCACCCCCTCGTGGCTACGATCGCTCTGATTGGCTGTTGAAAGTGAAACTGCCAATCAGAGCGATTTGTAATATTTCACCCATTATAACGGGTGAAATATTACAATCCAGCCATGGCCGATGCTGAAATATCATCGGCCATGGCTGGAAATACTAGTGTGCCCCCACCCCACCCCTCCGATCGCCCCCCCACCCCCCCGATCTGGCCGGTACACTGCTCCGGCTCCCCTCCGCCCTGTGCTCCGCTCCCCCCCGTGCTCGTGTCCGCTCCCCCCGTGCTCCAATCACCCCCCGTGCTCCAATCACCCCCCCTGCACTCCGATCCACCCCCCCCCGTGCTCCGTTCCACCCCCCCGTGCTCCGTTCCAGCCCCCCCGTGCTCCGTTCCACGCCCCCCGCGCTCCGTTCCACCCCTCCCGCGCTCCGATTCCCCCCCCCGTGCTCCGATCCCCCCCCCCGTGGTCCCCCCCCACCCTATCATACTTACCGATCCAGCCGTGGTCCCGTCCGTCTTCTCCCGGGCGCCGCCATCTTCCAAAATGGCGGGCGCATGTGCAGTGCGCCCGCCGAATCTGCCGGCCGGCAGATTCGTTCCAAAGTGCATTTTGATCACTGAGATATAATCTATCTCAGTGATCAAAATAAAAAAAATAATAAATGACCCCCCCCCCTTTGTCACCCCCATAGGTAGGGACAATAAAAAAATAAAGAAATTTTTTTTTTTCCACTAATGTTAGAATAGGGTTAGGGTTAGGGGTAGGGTTAGGGTTAGGGGTAGGGTTAGGGGTAGGGTTAGGGGTAGGGTTAGGGGTAGGGGTAGGGTTAGGGTTAGGGTTAGGGGTAGGGTTAGGGTTAGGGCTAGGGTTAGGGGTAGGGTTAGGGGTAGGGTTAGGGGTAGGGTTAGGGGTAGGGGTAGGGTTAGGGTTAGGAATGTGCACACGTATTCTGGTCCTCTGCGGATTTTTCCGCTGCGGATTTGATAAATCCGCAGTGCTAAACCGCTGCGGATTTATGGCGGATTTACCGCGTTTTTTTCTGCGCATTTCACTGCGGTTTTACAATTGCGATTTTCTATTGGAGCAGTTGTAAAACCGCTGCGGAATCCGCACAAAGAAGTGACATGCTGCGGAATGTAAACCGCTGCGTTTCCGTGCAGTTTTTCCGCAGCATGTGTACAGCGATTTTTGTTTCCCATAGGTTTACATTGAACTGTACACTCATGGGAAACTGCTGCGGATCCGCAGCGTTTTCCGCAGCGTGTGCACATACCTTTAGAATTAGGCTATGTGCACACGGTGCGGATTTGGCTGCGGATTCGCAGCAGTGTTCCATCAGGTTTACAGTACCATGTAAACATATGAAAAATCAAATCCGCTGTGCCCATGGTGCGGAAAATACCGCGCGGGAACGCTGCGTTGTATTTTCCGCAGCATGTGAATTCTTTGTGCGGATTCCGCAGCGTTTTACACCTGTTCCTCAATTGGAATCCGCAGGTGAAATCCGCACAAAAAACACTGGAAATCCGCGGAAAATCCGCAGGTAAAACACAGTGCCTTTTACCCGCAGATTTTTCAAAAATGGTGCGGAAATATCTCACACGAATCCGCAACGTGGGCACATAGCCTTAGGGTTAGGGTTGGAATTAGTGTTGTGGTTAGGGGTGTGTTGGGGTTAGGGTTGTGATTAGGATTATGGCTACAGTTGGGATTAGGGTTAGGGGTGTGTTGGGGTTAGTGTTGGAGTTAGAATTGAGGGGTTACCACTGTTTAGGCACATCAGGGGTCTCCAAACGCAACATGGCGCCACCATTGATTCCAGCCAATCTCGTATTCAAAAAGTCAAATGGTGCTCCCTCACTTCCGAGCCCTGACGTGTGCCCAAACAGTGGTTTACCCCCACATATGGGGTACCAGCATACTCAGGACAAACTGCGCAACAATTACTGGGGTCCAATTTCTCCTGTTACCCTTGTGAATCTAAAAAAATGCTTGCTAAAACATAATTTTTGAGGAAAGAAAAATGATTTTTTATTTTCACGGCTCTGTGTTGTAAACGTCTGTGAAGCACTTGGGGGTTCAAAGTGCTCACCACATATCTAGATAAGTTCCTTGGGGGGTCTAGTTTCTAAAATGGGGTCACTTGTGGGGGGTTTCTACTGTTTAGGCACACCAGGGGCTCTGCAAACGCAACGTGACACCCGCAGACCATTCCATCAAAGTCTGCATTTCAAAAGTCACTACTTCCCTTCTGAGCCCCGACGTGTGCCCAAACAGTGGTTTACCCCCACATATGGGGTATCAGCGTACTCAGGAGAAACTGGACAACAACTTTTGGGGTCCAATTTCTCCTGTAACCCTTGGGAAAATAAAAAATTCTGGGCTAAATAATTATTTTTGAGGAAAGAAAACGTATTTATTATTTTCACGGCTCTGCATTATAAACTTCTATGAAGCACTTGGGGGTTCAAAGTGCTCACCACACATCTAGATAAGTTCCTTTCAGGGTCTAGTTTCCAAAATGGGGTCACTTGTGGGGGGTTTCTACTGTTTAGGCACATCAGGGGCTCTGCAAACGCAACGTGACGCCCGCAGAGCATTCCATCAAAGTCTGCATTTCAAAACGTCACTACTTCAATTCCAAGCCCCGGCATGTGCCCAAACAGTAGTTTACCCCCACATATGGGGTATCACCGTACTCAGGAGAAACTGGACAACAAATATTGGGGTCAAATTTCTCCTGTTACCCTTGGGAAAATTAAAAAACTCTGGGCTAAATAATTATTTTTGAGGAAAGAAAACGTATTTATTATTTTCACGGCTCTGCATTATAAACTTCTATGAAGCACTTGGGGGTTCAAAGTGCTCACCACACATCTAGATAAGTTCCTTTGGGGGTCTAGTTTCCAAAATGGGGTCACTTGTGGGGGGTTTCTACTGTTAAGCCACATCAGGGGCTCTGCAAACGCAACGTGACGCCCACAGAGCATTCCATCAAAGTCTGCATTTCAAAACGTCACTACTTCACTTCCGAGCCCCGGCATGTGCCCAAACAGTGATTTACCCCCACATATGGGGTATCAGCGTACTCAGGAGAAACTGGACAACAACTTTTGGGGTCAAATTTCTCCTGTTACCCTTGGGAAAATAAAAAATTGCAGGCTAAAAGATCATTTTTGAGAAAATAATTTTTTTTTTTTTTTTCATGGCTCTGCGTTATAAACTTCTGTGAAGCACTTGGGGGTTCAAAGTCCTCACCACACATCTAGATTAGTTCCTTTGGGGGTCTAGTTTCTAAAATGGTGTCATTTCTGGGGGATCTCCAATGTTTAGGCACACAGGGGCTCTCCAAACGTGACATGGTGTCCGCTAATGATTGGAGCTAATTTTCCATTTAAAAAGCCAAATGGCGTGCCATCCCTTCCGAGCCCTGCCGTGCGCCCAAACAGTGGTTTACCCCCACATATGGGGTATCAGCGTACTCAGGACAAACTGGACAACAATATTTGGGGTCCAATTTCTCCTATTATCCTTGGCAAAATAGGAAATTCCAGGCTAAAAAATCATTTTTGAGGAAAGAAAAATTATTTTTTATTTTCATGGCTCTGCGTTATAAACTTCTGTGAAGCACCTGGGGGTTTAAAGTGCTCAATATGCATCTAGATAAGTTCCTTGGGGGGTCTAGTTTCCAAAATGGGGTCACTTGTGCGGGAGCTCCAATGTTTAGGCACACAGGGGCTCTCCAAACGCGACATGGTGTCCGCTAACAATTGGAGCTAATTTTCCATTCAAAAAGTCAAATGGCGCGCCTTCTCTTCCGAGCCCTGCCGAGTGCCCAAACAGTGGTTTACCCCCACATATGAGGTATCGGCGTACTCAGGAGAAATTGCCCAACAAATTTTATGATCCATTTTATCCTACTGCCCATGTGAAAATGAAAAAATTGAGGCGAAAAGAATTTTTTTGTGAAAAAAAAGTACTTTTTCATTTTTACAGATCAATTTGTGAAGCACCTGAGGGTTTAAAGTGCTCACTAGGCATCTAAATTAGTTCCTTGGGGGGTCTAGTTTCCAAAATGGGGTCACTTGTGGGGGAGCGCCAATGTTTAGGCACACAGGAGCTATCCAAACGCGACATGGTGTCCGCTAACGATGGAAATAATTTTTCATTCAAAAAGTCAAATGGCGCTCCTTCCCTTCCGAGCCTTACCATGTGCCCAAACAGTGGTTTACCTCCACATGTGAGGTATTGGTGTACTCAGGAGAAATTGCCCAACACATTTTAGGATCCATTTTATCCTGTTGCCCATGTGAAAATGAAAAAATTGAGGCTAAAAGAATTTTTTTGTGAAAAAAAAGTACTTTTTCATTTTTACGGATCAATTTGTGAAGCACCTGGGGGTTCAAAGTGCTCACTATGCATCTAGATAAGTTCCTTGGGGCGTCTAGTTTCCAAAATGGGGTCACTTGTGGGGGAGCTCCAATTTTTAGGCACACGGGGGCTCTCCAAACGTGACATGGTGTCCGCTAAAGAGTGGAGCCAATTTTTGATTCAAAAAGTCAAATGGCGCTCCTTCCCTTCCAAGCCCTGCCGTGCGCCAAAACAGTGGTTTACCCCCACATATGAGGTATCAGCGTACTCAGGACAAATTGGACAACAACTTTCGTGGTTCAGTTTCTCCTTTTACCATTGGGAAAATAAAAAAATTGTTGCTAAAAGATAATTTTTGTGACTAAAAAGTTAAATGTTCATTTTTTCCTTCCATGTTGCTTCTGCTGCTGTGAAGCACCTGAAGGGTTAATAAACTTCTTGAATGTGGTTTTGAGTACCTTGAGGGGTGCAGTTTTTAGAATGGTGTCACTTTTGGGTATTTTCAGCCATATAGACCCCTCAAACTGACTTCAAATGTGAGGTGGTCCCTAAAAAAAATGGTTTTGTAAATTTCGTTGTAAAAATGACAAATCGCTGGTCGAATTTTAACCCTTATAACTTCCTAACAAAAAAAAATTTTGTTTCCAAAATTGTGCTGATGTAAAGTAAACATGTGGGAAATGTTATTTATTAACTATTTTGTGTCACATATCTCTCTGGTTTAACAGAATAAAAATTCAAAATGTGAAAATTGCGAAATTTTCAAAATTTTCGCCAAATTTCCGTGTTTATCACAAATAAATGCAGAATTTATTGACCTAAATTTACCACTAACATGAAGCCCAATATGTCACGAAAAAACAATCTCAGAACCGCTAGGATCCGTTGAAGCGTTCCTGAGTTATTACCTCATAAAGGGACACTGGTCAGAATTGCAAAAAACGGCAAGGTCTTTAAGGTCAAAATAGGCTGGGTCTTGAAGGGGTTAAAGGCTAGAACCTGAACCTTTTATAGTCTGTAAGGATGTTCACTGAGTACTCTGCAAAATCACCCTACTAGTCCATTTTTAACATTGTAATGAGTAGGATAAGCTTTGCGATTTTTTTATTTTTTATTTTTAATTTTACTTTTAGCATATGAGAATATCACTCTTTAATCACTGATGGTAAAGACTTACATACTTATTCAAATCACTGATGAAAATCGATCTGTTTTTTGTGTGAGACTTTTGAATAAGGTCTAAAGCTGTTGTGTAACAGCTTACCTCAGAGAAATAGCAAAAGCAAAAATATTTGAGTGAAAATAAATGATAAACAGGTTATATGTGATATATACAAAAGCAAACTGCTACCAAAAAAACCACAGTAACCCCATTGACAATCATTATATGTGTAACAACTCTGCTGGCATCACAGCATGGCCTCACATCTCTCACACAATCTTACCCACTGCTCCAGGCCATGATGCGGTTTCTGTTTCATGCCAGCTCCATGTTCTGTGTCTCTGCTCTGTGCATGCTTCATGGCTATGTGTATAGGGGGCCGGCGCCTGAACTCTCTGGTTCTTATAGGAATCAGGTGCATCTATCTAATCAGTTCCTGACCAATTATCAAGAGGCCTCATGTATATAGTGCAGCTCCACCCTGTGGTCTGGGCCTGTGCAATGTGTTAGCTCAGTTCGTGTTTAGCTGCTGAGTTTGCCTGGCCTTGCTCTGAGTTACTCCCTCTCTGGAGGCTTTTTTCTGTGCTATTGCCTTGATCTTGTAGTCCGCCCTCCAGGAGGCAGAATATCCTGGTCCCTGTGTCTTTGTCCTTGTGTCTTTGTCCCTGTGTCTTGTTCCATTGCCTTGTCTGTACGTTGTCTTTTCTCGGTCTCCTTGTCTGTGGCTTCCTTCCCTGCTTTGTCTTTCCTTGTGTTCTCAGTCTGCTTACACTCCGCACTCTTGCGGCTCTGCACTCAGACCTTGCTTCGCACTCTCTGGCTTTGCTCTGTGGCTCCGCTCTTTGCGGTTCTATCTGGCTCCGCTCTTTGCGGTTCTATCTGGCTCCGCCTCCTGTGTTTCTGGACTTGGCTCCGTCTCTGCTCTTGGCTCCGCCTCCAGCGTCTCCACTCTTGGCGTTACCTCCAGCGTCTCCGCTTTTGGTTCCGCCTCCAGCGTCTCCACTCTTGGCTCCGCCTCCAGCGTCTCCGCTCTTGGCTCCGCCTCCAGCGTCTCCGCTCTTGGCTCCACCTCCAGCGTCTCTGCTCTTGGCTCCGCCTCCAGCATCTCTGCTCTTGGCTCCGCCTCCAGCATCTCCGCTCTTGGCTCCGCCTCCAGTGTCTCCGTTCTTAGCTCCGCCTCCAGCATCTCCGCTCTTGGCTCCGCCTCCAGCATCTCTGCTCTTGGCTCCGCCTCCAGCATCTCCGCCCTTGGCTCCGCCTCTTGCGGCTCCGCCCTTGGCTCTGCCTTCTCCTTCTCTTCTCTTTGCTCCACCTTCTACTTGTACTCAGCCTCCTGCGTTTCTGTTCTTGGTTCTAGCTCTTGTGCTTTCGCTCTGCATCCGCTCTTGCGGTCTTTCTCTACTTGTTACTTAGTCCTCCTGTCTGAACAGGTTCCCACCTGTTTCACATACCTGCCTGCAGACCGGTCCCTACCGGTTCTTCCTATGTTCCAGCCGTACCCGCCTGCCTACCAGAGAGCCAGCCGTGTCCGCCTGCCCGCCAGTGTCTCTGTTGTACCCGTCTGCCTGCCTGTGTCCCAGCCGTGCCCGCCTGTCAGCCAGAGTGCCAGCCGTGCCCGCTCCATTCCTTAGTGGGATCAGCAGCCACAGCCAGACATCACCCTGGAGTGGCACCTGGTAGCTTCCTATTGCACAAGTCTGACCTCACCATCAGAGGCTCCAGCGAACACCTAGGAAGCTCCCTAGTTATGCCCCTTCCAGGGAAGTTTGGTCTGTGGTCCAGTGGGGCCACACCCCCGTATGCCCGCGCCAACCAGTCTGGGCGCGTGCGTGACAATATGCGAAGTTACAATGCGTGTAACCTTCAGCGGCATAACTCCACCTCCTTCTAGGGGGAAATCTAACCAGTTCTCCTGCTTTTCACTGATGAGGAGCTAAAATCCTGAAACACATTTACCAATGGAGCTTCTGGATTGACTTCCTATCCTAAGTCATGTAACATAGCTCGCTAAAGGGTTAATATTGACTTTCAAGATTACTGCTTCCAATACAAGAGTTCTTTGTCTTAGAAAAGGCTGATTGCATGCCTCTTTATAGATCATTTTCTGTCTGGTGTCTCAGTATAAAGAGAAAATGATAAATGAAATAGAAAAAAATGGCAATTATGGTTTACTAGATGGTGGACCGATTCTAACGCATCAGGTATTATAGAATATGTATGTATGTATATAGCAGCCACATAGTATATAGCAGCCACGAAGTATATAATACAGCCACGTAGTATATAACACAGCCCACGTAATGTATAGCACAGGCCATGCAGTATATAACACAGCCCACGCAGTATATAACACAGCCCACGCAGTATATAACACAGCTCACGTAATATATAGCACAGCCCACGCAGTATATAACACAGCCCACATAGTATATAAGACAGCCCACGCAGTATATAACACAGCACACGCAGTATATAACACAGCCCATGCAATATATAACACAGCCCACGCAGTATATAACACAGCCCACGTAATATATCGCACAGCCCACGCAGTATATAACACAGGCCACGCAATATATAACACAGCCACGCAGTATATAACACAGCCCACGCAGTATATAACACAGGGCACGCAGTATATAACACAGCCCATGCAGTATATAACATAGGCCACGCAGTATATAACACAGGCCACGCAGTATATAACAGTGGCCATGCAGTATATAACAGTGGCCATGCAGTATATAACACAGCCCACATAATATATAGCACAGCCCACACAGTATATAACACTGCCCACGTAGTATATAGCAGTCACTCAGTATAAAACACAGCCCACGCGGTATATAACACAGCCCATGTAGTATATAGCAGTGTGGGCACCCTGTTAAAAAAAATAATTAAAATAAAAAATAGTTATATACTCACCATCCGGCATCCAGCGAAGCTGTCCCGATGCGTGCGCTGCTGCCGCCAGCTTCCGCTCCCAGAGATGCATTGCGAAATTACCCAGATGACTTAGCGGTCTCGTGAGACCGCTAAGTGTTCTGGGTAATTTCACAATGCATCTCTGGGAGCGGAAGCTGGCAGCAGCCACGCGCACATCGGGGGACGACAGAAGGTGAGAACAGCAGGTTTTTTGCTTTTTGTTATTTTTATCATTAGAGTTTTTCACTATTGATGCTGCATAGGCAGCATCAATAGTAAAAAGTTGGTCACACAGGGTTAATAGCAGTGTTAACAGAGTGCGTTACACCGTGGCATAACGTGGTCCGTTAAAGCTGCCATTAACCCTGTGTGAGTGCTGCCTGGAGGGGATCATGGAGTGGATGCCGTGCACTGACTGGACGGAAGTAGGGATGGACTAATTCTCGGCAGGGTTGTGCCCGTTGCTGATTGGTGATGGCCTGGCGGCCGCGACCAGTCAACAACGCGGGATTTCCGTGACAGACAAACAGACAGACAGACAAACAGACGGAAGAGCCCCTTAGACCATTATATATATAGATGTATCCCAGGAGCAATCAATTTTGTCCCCACATCTTCCTAATTCTGTACTATCTTGAAGGCACAAGGATATATGTCCTTCTGTACCAAAAGGTTCTCAGATAGGATACTACTCCATTCACTATGTAAAAGATCAGATTTGGCACTCATATGAGGCAAGAAGAGCATGTAGTTTATTTATAGCATGTTACTTATATTGGATTGATTCCTAAATAAATGACGTGTTCTTCTTGCATATGAATGCCCAATTCTAGCTTTTACCTTAATCAGTACTGGTGCATGTATAATGATAATAGCAGGAAAGCCATTCTTCTTTCTCTCAACCATATTCAACCCATATGAAGAGGAAGCTAGTAAGTCATGGACCAAGTGTGTCATGCTCCTGGATTCGATCCCTTGGGTTTGTGTTCTTTGGTCGGCTTCTCTTTCTGCTGAGCCAAAGGAGACACGCCTTTTCTCTGGGTGTTTGGGTTCTGCTTTTCTGGCTGCAGTTTGCTTACCTTAACACAGATGTATTTACTTGTGTGTCTGTCACATTTTGGGTGTAGCTTACTCTGTCCCCCTGCTGGTGATAGATTCATTTGGATGTTCTGACATCTATTGATGTTTGGAGTCAATCTGTGAGATTCCAGATAAGGGTTTTTGCTTTCCTGTTTTTTTGCTATACTTGGCACCTATCTTCTGTTTATCATTTGGTAGGCAGTAAATGTGTTAACAGTGCTTGCTTTATTTTTTGTTTGGTATTTCGTTATTTACTTTACTCACTTTGGAATCTTTCCTTTGTTCACCACACTTCTCTTCTTGTAGGTAATTCACTCTCTGCTCTGCCTTCTAGTTCTTTAGGAGAATGAAGCAACTCGTCGGCCTTTAGGCATTTTAGGCCACAGTTTCCATCTTTTAGTCTGTGGTTAGATCTATCCACCCGCGGGGTACCACTATGGACTGCGAAGTCAGGATATCTAGTCTGTAGGGGAACCAGCATGGCCAGTTGCAATTTTTAGTGTATAACCTATTTTCCCTAGTGAATTGCTACACAGGCATAGCTATACTAGGAGTTGTTAGGAGCAATCAGGGTGAGTCGCTGTCGATTGAGGTTACCATTGCGTTATCTTATTGTATTAGGTAATGACAGACCAGGGTCAAAATAGGGTTTTTACTAGTCTGAACAGGTATCTGTCAGGTTTAGGTATTTTTTACTCTGGTTTGTATGCTACCCGTGTGCTTGTGCAGTCATAACAAAGACTTTACAAGATCGTTTGTTTGTGTAGTGTTACAGAAGAGCCCATATAATGCTTTATTAGTCGACCGCTATCCCTCCCAATTTCCCCATACACATGAATGCTCTGCTCAGTTGATCATTCGTGTGTGCTCTATGGGAAGAAAAGAATGAGCTGCTGACATACTCATATAATTGTAGATTATCATGCAGAACAGAAGCATCAGAGATTCAAACCACCAAATCCTCATCTCCACCGGATTCATCTGCTCAGGGCCCCATAAACATTAGATTGTTGGTTGTTCCACCAGGAAAGTTTTGTTCACTTTTATCTGATGTGCATGGGGTCCTTAAGAAATGGATGCTCAATTCTTTTTACATTACATTTTTTGGGTATTCCTTTAAAATGTATAGTATTCAAACAGGTGACAGGTGTTAATGGGGAAAGTCTCCACTAAATGCTTTTAACAGATTTACCTCTAAGAAAGATAACCTTCTCCACTATTCATCCTTCACCACGACATACCAATACATATTAAAACATCTATAAATCAGGATTTTAGCTCCACTTTGGAGTTTGGTAGTAACAGATGTTAGCTTTCAGCATCGAATACAAACTGGAGTTGTATTGCGTGCGCACTTTATATAAAAATATGCTTACATACCTAATGTTTTCTGATGTAAATTCCCATCAACACACAGGAGCCTTGTTCAGAGTCTGGATTTACATTAGGCATATACTGTATACACTGTTCAAAGTCATTAGGTAGAAGAGAAACACTTGGTTCCCAGATGTGCAGCATTATGTAACTGGTTTTATACAACAGATGGGTGGCTACATGCAATACATCAATCTGTTCTATATTAGAAGGCTCAAAATCATGGGGTGAAATCGAAACCCAGGTCAAATAGCACCACCATCCTCCTGTTAATGTTAATGGGTTATTCACCCATAAAAAAAGAGACTTGTTCTAGGGGTTCAAATGCACCAATCTTGGCATTGCCAGGGGGTACCTGTGGTCGGACTCTCGGTGATCAAAAAGTTAGGATATGTTAAAGGGAACCTGTCACGTGATTCATTTTGTCCAAAGAACGGTCCGCATAAATGCACAATTGTAGCCAGGTATTGTAGCCAGAGCATTTCAGAAACAAATATAGCTGGAGACCATAGCCAGAAACAAGACTATTTTGGCATCGCTCCCAGCCATCTCTTCCCAGCACTGCTATAGATGATTGAGGAGTCTCAGCAATAGCGAAAGTGTAAAGCAATACATTTGAGGTGAAAAATGGTGGATAAAGCAAAGTAAAGCCTAAATTTTAGAAGCTATCTTCCCTGTGGATGTCAGTTTATATTTTGCCATCATGCAAAAGATCACCATTATAGCCAGGGTTGTCAATCATTCAGAGATTTCTGGACAGTAGGTAAAAATGTGGCACTTTTTTCCTTGCCTATTAAAAAATGTGATGTGTCCATTACTTTTTTAAATCTGGAAAACTTAGATGTTTATGACTGTAATTATTATTATCAATCATTTTACAGATCATAGTGAGTGCAGCTAATGACTTCATATCAGAATTATGGGTTGTTGACATATATCACTAAAAATGTATTATGGCTTACAATATGTCTGTAAAAAATGATGATTGTCCTTAGTTTTTGATAATTGTCTAGAAAGAAATAACAAATCAAGTTGACAAGACATAGCACTCACTGAAATGAATCTCTTAGTCTAAAAACTGTACTGTATATGTACCCCAGCGCTGGGGTGTGTGTGGTGGGAGCTCAGGAGCTGAGCAGCTGCTGGAACTGAGCTCCAATTGCTGTTGATAACCATTTAAATGCATAAGTTCCCATTGGCCCATTGTAATGTGAGCACAGGGCACCAAGAAGTCTCAATGATTGTCAGACACCTGCTTAAAGGCGTTTTGCGATGGGCAAAAGTTCATTATAATCAATAGATCTTGTAATAATAATAACTTCCACAATTAGATGTGTTTAAATAAAATGTTCCTGTGCTGAGATAATCTTATAAATGTGCACCTGCTGTGTACTGTGCAATGGCTGTGTCTGACTCTACAGGGACATGATCTGATCATACCACAGCTGTTTAAAATGAACTTTTGTTTTTGAGAAAAACCCTTTAACCCCTTTCCAACACCTCTCCTTGATGTGGGCTCCGGCGCTGAGCCCACATCTTTTCTGGCACATGTCAGCTGTTTTGAACAGCTGACATGTGTGTTGTGAATTCTGCTTTTGGGCTCCCTCCGGTGGTTGTAGGTGGTAATGCAGTTGTCTCTGGGCTGCAGTCCTGGACAGGTGTATCTGCTGATTGCAATTCTGACTGGGATATTTAGGTTTGCAGGACTCATTAGTCCTTGCCAGTTGTCAATGTTTCTTGGGAAGTGTTGGATCTCTGTCTGGCTTCTCCTGCTTAGCTGCCAATTCAGCAAAGATAAGTGTCTGTTTCTTTTTCTATGGCACACAAGCTGTGTGCTTGTTTTTTTATTGTATTCCTGCTCTGAGTTTAGTAGTCTCTGGAGTTGCAGATATACGTTCCACGTCTTTAGTTAGATGGAGGAATTTTTGTATAATCTGCTGCGGATATTTTTGGAAGGGTTTTAATACTGACCGCACAGAACTCTGTCCTATCCTTTCCTATTTTAGCTAGAGTGGCCTCTTGTGCTAAATCCTGTTTTCTGACTGTGTGTGTCTTTCCTCTCCTACTCACAGCCAATATTTGTGGGGGGCTGCCTATCCTTTGGGGTTCTGCTCTGAGGCAAGGTAGTCTTCCTATTTCCATCTTTAGGGGTATTTAGTCCTCCGGCTGTGACGAGGTGTCTAGGGCTTGTTAGGTACACCCCACGGCTACTTCTAGTTGCAGTGTTAAGATCAGGATTTGCGGTCAGTATAGTTACCACCTACTCCAGTGAAAGTTTTCATGCTGCTCCAAGGTCACTGGATCAGAACAGTACAACTGGCCCATAATGAGTTAAATGCATCTCAGAAGAAGGGAAGAAGGGTGTTGAGCCATTTTTTTTTCTTCAGTCTGCTTTATCTTCTCTTCCCTCTTTATCTCTGGGTGGCTGAGGAGCCTTGTGCAAGCATGGATGTTCAGGAATTAGTTTCTCGTGTAGACCAGCTTGCTGCTAGGGTACAGGGTATTTCTGATTTTATTGTTCAAACTCCTGTTTTAGAGCCGAAGATTCCTACTCCTGATTTGTTTTTTGGTGACAGGTCCAAATTTTTGAGTTTTAAAAACAACTGTAAACTATATTTTGTGTTATGATCTGGTGGTTTAAGAACAACATGAGACGAGCTCTGAAGGAGGTGGTATCTGTACTGACTGCAAACCCTGAACCTAGCAGCGCAACTAAAAATAGCCGTGGGGGGTACCTGACACTCCCTAGACCCCTCGGCACAGCCTAAGATCTAACTTCCCCTAAAGATGGAAACAGGAAACCTATCTTGCCTCAGAGAAAATCCCCAAAGGAAAGATAGCCCCCCACAAATATTGTCGGTGAGAGGAGGGGAAAATAACATACGCAGAAGTGAAATCAGATTTTAGCATAGGAGGCCAGTCTAGCTTGATAGATAGGACAGGAAAGGATACTGTGCGGTCAGTATAAAAACTACAAAACAATCCACACAGAGTTTACAAAATCTCCACACCTGACTAAAGGTGTGGAGGGTAAATCTATTTCCCAGAGCTTCCAGCTAACAGAAATAATCCATACTGACAAGCTGGACAAATATAGAATGCACAGAACAATAAGTCCACAACATGTGGACTGAAATGAGCAAAGCCAGAACTTATCTTTGCAGAACTGGTCAGGAAACCAGGAGAATCCAAGCAGGGATGTGAATCCAGCCAGGAAACATTGACAAGTGGCACAGGCTGAAGAAAGAGCCAGACTTAAATAGCAGAGCAGAAGAGACGATAAGTGGAGGCAGCTGATGACAGCTAACTCCAAGGAGCAGCCATACTACTAGAAACCAGAAGAGGGAGCCCAAGAGCAGAACTCACAAAAGTGCCACTTACAACCATCGGAGGGAGCCCAAGAGCGGAATTCACAACAGTACCCCCCCCTTGAGGAGGGGTCACCGAACCCTCACCAGAGCCCCCAGGCCGAAGTGAAAAGCACAAACCAAATCGGTATCATGGACATCGGAGGCAACAACCCAAGAATTATCCTCCTGGCCATAACCCTTCCACTTGACAAGATACTGAAGCCTCCGCCTCGAAAAACGAGAATCCAAAATCTTCTCAACCTCATATTCCAACTCTCCCTCAACCAACACCGGGGCAGGAGGGTCAACCAAGGGAACAACGGGCACCACATATCTCCGCAACAAGGATCTATGGAAAACATCATGAATGGCAAAAAAGGCAGGAAGAGCCAAACGAAAAGACACCGGATTAATAATTTCAGAAATTTTATAAGGACCAATAAACCGAGGTTTAAACTTAGGAGAAGAAACCTTCATAGGAACATGACGAGAAGACAACCAAACCAAATCCCCCACACGAAGCCGGGGACCAACACGCCGACGGCGGTTAACAAAACGTTGAGCCCTTTCCTGAGACAACGTCAAATTGTCCACCACATGAGTTCAAATCTGCTGCAGCCTGTCCACCACAGAATTAACACCAGGACAATCAGAAGGCTCAACCTGCCCAGAAGAAAAACGAGGATGAAAACCAAAATTACAAAAGAAAGGTGAAACCAAAGTAGCCGAACTAGCCCGATTATTAAGGGCAAACTCGGCCAACGGCAAGAAAGACACCCAATCATCCTGATCAGCAGACACAAAGCATCTCAAATAGGTCTCCAAGGTCTGATTAGTTCGCTCAGTTTGGCCATTAGTCTGAGGATGAAACGCTGAAGAAAAAGATAAATCAATGCCCATCCTAGCACAAAAGGCCCTCCAAAATCTAGAGACAAACTGAGAACCTCTGTCAGACACAATATTCTCCGGAATGCCATGCAAACGAACCACATGCTGAAAAAACAATGGAACCAGATCTGAGGAGGAAGGCAACTTAGGTATAGGTACCAGATGGACCATTTTAGAGAACCGGTCACAAACAACCCAGATAACAGACATCTTCTGGGAAACAGGAAGATCCGAAATAAAATCCATGGAAATATGCGTCCAGGGAATCTCAGGGACCGGCAAAGGCAAAAGCAACCCACTAGCGCGGGAACAGCAAGGCTTGGCCCGGGCGCAAGTCCCACAGGACTGCACAAAAGCACGCACATCACGAGACAAGGAAGGCCACCAAAAGGACCTAGCAACCAAATCTCTGGTACCAAAAATCCCAGGATGACCAGCCAACACTGAACAATGAACCTCAGAAATTACCTTACTTGTCCATCTATCAGGAATAAACTGCTTCCCCACTGGACAGCGGTCAGGCCTATCAGCCTGAAATTCCTGAAGCACCCGCCGCAAATCAGGGGCGATAGCAGAAAGAATCACCCCCTCCTTAAGAATGCCAATCGGCTCCAGGACTCCAGGAGAATCAGGCGAAAAACTCCTAGAGAGGGCATCAGCCTTAACATTCTTAGATCCCGGAACATACGAGACCACAAAATCAAAACGGGAGAAAAACAGGGACCATCGAGCCTGTCTAGGATTCAGCCGCTTGGCCGACTCGAGGTAAATCAGATTCTTAAGATCGGTCAAGACCACAACACGGTGTTTAGCTCCCTCAAGCCAATGTCGCCACTCCTCAAATGCCCACTTCATAGCCAACAACTCCTGATTGCTGACATCATAATTGCGTTCCGCAGGCGAAAACTTTCTGAAAAAAAAAGCACACGGTTTCATCAAAGAACCATCAGACTCCCTCTGAGACAAAACGGCCCCTGCCCCAATCTCAGAAGCGTCGACCTCAACCTGAAAAGGAAGAGAAACATCCTGTTGACGCAACACAGGGGCAGAAGTAAATCAGCGTTTAAGCTCCTGAAAGGCCTCAACAGCCTCAGAGGACCAATTCGTCACATCAGCGCCTTTCTTCGTCAAATCAGTAAGGGGCTTAACCACACTGGAAAAGTTGGCAATGAAACGGCGATAGAAATTAGCAAAGCATTTCTATAGATGAGGGAGAAAAAATAAAACCCAAAAAAGAGACCTTCTGAACTCCGAATAGGCACTTAGACCCCTTCACAAATAAAGCATTATCACGAAGGATCTGGAACACCATCCTGACCTGCTTCACATGAGACTCCCAATCATTGGAAAAAATCAAAATATCATCCAAATATACGACCATGAATTTATCAAGATAATTGCGGAAAATATCATGCATGAAAGACTGGAACACAGATGGAGCATTAGAGAGCCCAAATGGCATCACAAGGTATTCAAAATGGCCTTCGGGCGTATTAAATGCAGTTTTCCATTCGTCACCCTGTTTAATACGAACAAGATTATATGCCCCTCGGAGGTCAATCTTAGTAAACCAACTAGCCCCCTTAATCTGAGCAAACAAATCAGTAAGCAAAGGCAAGGGGTATTGGAATTTCACCGTAATCTTATTAAGAAGACGATAATCAATATAGGGTCTGAAGGAGCCATCCTTCTTAGCAACAAAAAAGAAACCCGCTCCCAATGGTGACGAAGAGGACCGAATATGCCCTTTCTCCAAAGATTCCTTAACATAGCTCCGCATGGCGGCATGCTCTGGCACAGACAGATTGAAAAGTTGGCCCTTAGGGAACTTACAACCAGGAATCAAGTTAATAGCACAATCACAGTCCCTATGTGGAGGAAGGGAACTGGACTTGGGCTCATCAAATACATCCTGGAAATCCGACAAAAACTCAGGGACCTCAGAAGAGGAGGAAGAGGAAATTGACATCAAAGGAATGTCACTATGTACTCCTCGACAACCCCAACTAGTCACTGACATAGTTTTCCAATCCAGCACCGGATTATGTTCCTGTAACCATGGAAATCCCAGTACAACAACATCATGCAGGTTATGCAACACCAGAAAACGGCAATCTTTCTGATGTGCAGGAGCCATGTACATAGTCATCTGTGTCCAGTACTGAGGTTTATCCTTGGCCAAGGGTGTAGCATCAATGCCCCTCAAAGGAATAGGGCTCTGCAAAGGCTGCAAGGAAAAATCACAGCGCCTGGCGAATTCTAAGTCCATTAAGTTCAGGGCAGCGCCTGAATCCACAAATGCCATGACAGAAAAGGACGACAATGAGCAAATCAGGGTCACAGATAAGAGAAATTTAGGCTGTACAGTACTAATGGTAACAGACCTAGCGACTCTCTTAGTACGCTTAGGGCAATCAGAGATAACATGAGCCGAATCACCACAGTAAAAACACAGCCTATTCTGACGTCTGAATTCCTGCCATTCTATTCTAGTCAAAATCCTATCACATTGCATAGGTTCAGGACTATGCTCAGAGGATACTGCCATATGGTGCACAGCTTTGCGCTCGCGCAGACGCCGATCAATCTGAATGGCTAGAGACATAGATTCGCTCAAACCGGCAGGCGTAGGAAAGCCCACCATAACATCTTTAAGGGTTTCAGAAAGACCTTTTCTGAAAATAGCAGCCAGAGCCTCTTCATTCCATTTAGTGAGCACAGACCATTTTCTAAATTTCTGACAGTATAACTCTGCCGCTTCCTGACCTTGACACAAGGCCAACAGGGTTTTTTCTGCATGATCCACAGAATTAGGTTCGTCATACAATAATCCGAGCGCTTGAAAAAATGCATCTACATTCAATAATGCTGGATCTCCTGTTTCAAGAGAAAAAGCCCAGTCTTGAGGGTCACCACGCAGCAGCAAGGATATGATGATTTTCACCTGCTGAATGGGATCACCAGAAGAACGGGGTTTCAAAGCAAAAAACAATTTGCAGTTATTTTTAAAGTTCAAAAACTTGGATCTGTCCCCAAAAAACAAATCAGGAGAAGGAATTCTGGGCTCTAAAGCCGGAGTCTGGACAACATAGTCCTGGATACTCTGTACTCTTGCAGCAAGTTGATCCACACGAGAAAACAAACCCTGAACATCCATGCCAAAACATATATCCTGAACCACCCAGATATCAAGAGGAGAAAAAAAAAAAAGACAAACCAAAGCACAGAAAAAAAAATGGTTCAGAACTTTCTTTTCCTTCTTTTGAGATGCATTTAATTCATTTTTGGCCACTTGTACTGTTATGATCTGGTGGTTTAGGAACAACATGAGACAAGCTCTGAAGGAGGTGGTATCTGTACTGACCGCAAACCCTGAACTTAGCAGCGCAACTAAAAATAGCCGTGGGGGGTGCCTGACGCTCCCTAGACCCCTCGGCACAGCCTAAGATCTAACTTCCCCTAAAGATGGAAACAGGAAACCTATCTTGCCTCAGAGAAAATCCCCAAAGGAAAGATAGCCCCCCACAAATATTGTCGGTGAGAGGAGGGGAAAATAACATACGCAGAAGTGAAATCAGATTTTAGCATAGGAGGCCAGTCTAGCTTGATAGATAGGACAGGAAAGGATACTGTGCGGTCAGTATAAAAACTACAAAACAATCCACACAGAGTTTACAAAATCTCCACACCTGACTAAAGGTGTGGAGGGTAAATCTATTTCCCAGAGCTTCCAGCTAACAGAAATAATCCATACTGACAAGCTGGACAAATATAGAATGCACAGAACAATAAGTCCACAACATGTGGACTGAAATGAGCAAAGCCAGAACTTATCTTTGCAGAACTGGTCAGGAAATCAGGAGAATCCAAGCAGGGATGTGAATCCAGCCAGGAAACATTGACAAGTGGCACAGGCTTAAGAAAGAGCCAGACTTAAATAGCGGAGCAGAAGAGACGATAAGTGGAGGCAGCTGATGACAGCTAACTCCAAGGAGCAGCCATACCACTAGAAACCACAAGAGGGAGCCCAAGAGCAGAACTCACAAAAGTGCCACTTACAACCACCGGAGGGAGCCCAAGAGCGGAATTCACAACAATTTTGCTCTGCGACCTCGATCCTCTGGTGATTCCATTCAGCAGGTTAAACTCGTCATCTCCCTGCTGCGTGGCGACCCGCAGGATTGGGCGTTTTCCCTGGAATCTGGGAATCCGGCTTTGCTTAATGTAGACTCCTTTTTTCAGGCTTTAGGATTATTATATGATGAACCTAATTCTGTGGATCAAGCTGAGAAGACCTTGTTGGCCCTGTCTCAGGGTCAAGAGGCGGCAGAATTGTATTGTCAGAAATTCAGAAAATGGTCTGTGTTGACTAAATGGAATAATGATGCTTTGGCGGCAATTTTCAGAAAGGGTCTTTCTGAATCCGTTAAAGATGTTATGGTGGGGTTTCCCACGCCTTCCGGTCTGAGTGATTCTATGTCTCTGGCCATTCAGATTGACCAGCGCTTACGGGAGCGCAGAACTGTGCGCGCTGTGGCGTTGTTCTCAGAGCAGACTTCTGAGCCAATGCAGTGTGATAGGATTCTGTCTAAAACGGAACGACAAGGATTCAGACGTCAGAATAGGTTGTGTTATTATTGTGGCGACGCTTCTCATGTCATTTCAGTCTGCCCTAAGCGGACAAAGAGGATCGCTAGTTCATTTACCATCAGTACTGTACAACCTAAATTTCTGTTATCTGTGTCCTTGATCTGCTCATTGTCATCATTTTCTGTCATGGTGTTTGTGGATTCAGGCGCCGCCTTGAACTTAATGGACTTTGAGTTTGCCAGGCGTTGTGGTTTTCCCTTGCAGCCTTTGCAGAACCTTATTCCTTTAAGGGGCATTGATGCTACACCCTTGGCTAAAAATAAGCCCCAGTTTTGGACACAGGTGACCATGCACATGGCGCCAGCCCATCAGGAAGATTGTCGATTTCTGGTGTTGCATAATTTGCATGATGCTATCGTGCTGGGTTTTCCGTGGTTGCAGGTACATAATCCTGTATTGGATTGGAAGTCCATGTCTGTGACTAGTTGGGGTTGTCAGGGGGTTCAGAATGATGTTCCTTTGATGTCAATCTCCTCTTCTTCCTCTTCTGAAATTCCAGAGTTTTTGTCTGATTTTCAGGATGTATTCGATGAACCAAAGTCCAGTTTCCTTCCACCGCACAGGGACTGCGATTGTGCTATTGACTTGATTCCAGGCTGTAAGTTTCCTAAGGGTCGACTTTTCAACCTGTCTGTGCCTGAACATACCGCCATGCGGAGCTATATTAAGGAGTCTTTGGAGAAAGGGCATATTCGGCCATCTTCTTCACCGTTGGGAGCGGGGTTCTTTTTTGTTGCTAAAAAATATGGTTCCTTGAGACCCTGTATTGATTATCGCCTCTTGAATAAAATCGCGGTCAAGTTTCAATACCCTTTACCTTTGCTTACCGATTTGTTTGCTAGGATTAAGGGAGCTAGTTGGTTTACGAAGATTGACCTTCGGCGGGCATATAATCTTGTTCGTATTAAGCAGGGTGATGAATGGAAAACTGCGTTTAACACGCCCGAAGGCCATTTTGAATACCTTGTGATGCCATTCGGGCTCACTAATGCTCCATCTGTTTTTCAGTCCTTCATGCATGATATTTTCCGGACTTATATTGATAAGTTCTTGATTGTATATTTGGACGACATTTTGATTTTTTCTGATGATTGGGAGTCTCATGTGGAACAGGTCAGGATGGTATTTCAGATCCTTCATGACAATGCCCTGTTTGTGAAAGGGTCTAAGTGTCTCTTTGGGGTGCAGTAGGTTTCTTTTTTGGGCTTTATTTTTTCTCCCTCGTCTATAGAGATGGATCCGGTTAAGGTTCAGGCCATTCATGATTGGATTCAGCCCACATCCGTGAAGAGCCTTCAGAAATTTTTGGGTTTCGGAAATTTTTATCGCCGTTCCATTGCTAATTCTTCCAGCGTGGTTAAACCCTTGACCGATTTGACGAAGAAAGGCGCTGATGTGGCGAATTGGTCCTCTGCGGCTGTCTCTGCCTTTCAGGAGCATAAACGTCGATTTACTTCTGCTCCGGTGTTGCGCCAACCGGATGTTTCTCTTCCGTTTCAGGTTGAGGTTGACGGTTCTGAGATTGGGGCAGGGGCCGTTTTGTCTCAAAGGGATCCTGTTGGTTCCTTAATGAAACCGTGTGCCTTCTTTTCCCGTTAGTTTTTGCCTGCTGAACGCAATTATGATGTTGGCAATCGGGAGTTATTGGCTATGAAGTGGGCGTTTGAGGAGTGGCGACATTGGCTTGAGGGAGCTAAGCACCGTATTGTGGTCTTGACCGATCATAAGAATTTGATTTACCTCGAGTCTGCCAAACGGCTGAATCCTAGACAGGCTCGATGGTCTTTGTTTTTTTCCCGTTTTGATTTCGTGGTCTCGTACTTTCCGGGTTCTAAGAACATTAAGGCTGATGCCCTCTCTAGGAGTTTTTCGCCTGATTCTCCTGAGGTCTTAGAACCGGTCGGTATTCTGAAAGAAGGGGTGGTCCTTTCTGCCATTTCCCCTGATTTACGATGGGTTCTTCAGGAATTTCAGGCTGACAAACCTGACCGCTGTCCTTTGGGGAAACTGTTTGTTCCTGACAGATGGAATAGTAGAGTGATTTCTGAGGTTCACTGTTCCGTGTTGGCTGGTCATCCTGGCATTTTTGGTATCAGAGACTTGGTTGGTAGGTCATTTTGGTGGCCTTCTTTGTCGCGTGATGTGCGTTCTTTTGTGCAGTCCTGTGGGACTTGTGCGCGGGCCAAGCCTTGTTGTTCCCGTGCTAGTGGGTTGCTTTTGCCATTGCCGGTCCCTGAGAGGCCCTGGATGCATATTTCTATGGATTTTATTTCCGATCTTCCGGTTTCCCAGAGGATGTCTGTTATCTGGGTTGTTTGTGACCGGTTCTCTAAGATGGTTCATTTGGTGCCTTTGCCTAAATTGCCTTCCTCTTCGGATTTGGTTCCGTTGTTTTTTCAGCATGTGGTCCGTTTGCATGGTATTCCGGAGAATATTGTGTCCGACAGAGGTTCCCAGTTTGTGTCTAGATTTTGGCGGGCCTTTTGTGCTAGGCTGGGCATTGATTTGTCTTTTTCTTCTGCGTTTCATCCTCAGACAAATGGTCAGACCGAGCGAACTAATCAGACTTTGGAGACTTATTTGAGATGCTTTGTGTCTGCTGATCAGGATGATTGGGTGGCTTTCTTGCCATTGGCCGAGTTTGCCCTTAATAATCGGGCTAGTTCGGCTACTTTGGTTTCGCCTTTCTTTTGTAATTTTGGTTTTCATCCTCGTTTTTCTTCTGGGCAGGTTGAGCCTTTTGACTGTCCTGGTGTGGATTCTGTGGTTGACAGGTTGCAGCAGATTTGGGCTCAGATGGTGGACAATTTGGTGTTGTCTCAGGAGGAGGCTCAACGTTTTGCTAACCGTCGACGGTGTGTTGGTTCCCGGCTTCGGGTTGGGGATCTGGTCTGGTTGTCTTCCCGTCATGTTCCTATGAAGGTTTCTTCTCCTAAGTTTAAGCCTCGGTTTATTGGTCCTTATAGGATTTCTGAGATTATTAATCCGGTGTCTTTTCGACTGGCGCTTCCGGCCTCTTTTGCTATCCATAATGTCTTCCATAGATCTTTATTGCGGAAATATGTGGAGCCCGTTGTTCCCTCTGTTGATCCTCCGGCCCCTGTGTTGGTTGATGGGGAGTTGGAATATGAGGTTGAGAAGATTTTGGATTCCCGTTTTTCGAGGCAGAAGCTTCAGTACCTTGTCAAATGGAAGGGTTATGGCCAGGAGGATAATTCTTGGGTTTTTGCATCTGATGTCCATGCCGCTGATTTGGTTCGTGCCTTTCATCTGGCTCATCCTGATCGGCCTGGGGGCTCTGGTGAGGGTTCGGTGACCCCTCCTCAAGGGGGGGTACTGTTGTGAATTCTGCTTTTGGGCTCCCTCCGGTGGTTTTAGGTGGTAATGCAGTTGTCTCTGGGCTGCAGTCCTGGACAGGTGTATCTGCTGATTGCAATTCTGACTGGGGTATTTAGGTTTGCAGGACTCATTAGTCCTTGCCAGTTGTCAATGTTTCTTGGGAAGTGTTGGATCTCTGTCTGGCTTCTCCTGCTTAGCTGCCAATTCAGCAAATATAAGTGTCTGTTTCTTTTTCTATGGCACACAAGCTGTGTGCTTGTTTTTTGATTGTATTCCTGCTCTGAGTTTAGTAGTCTCTGGAGTTGCAGATATACGTTCCATGTCTTTAGTTAGATGGAGGAATTTTTGTATAATCTGCTGTGGTTATTTTTGGAAGGGTTTTAATACTGACCGCACAGAACTCTGTCCTATCCTTTCCTATTTTAGCTAGAGTGGCCTCTTGTGCTAAATCCTGTTTTCTGACTGTGTGTGTCTTTCCTCTTCTTCTCACAGCCAATATTTGTGGGGGGCTGCCTGTTATGGCTGGCAATCAGGCAACACAGCGTGCAGTAATCAGCGCACATACAGAGATCTGGCAATAACCAAAAACAATAGGACGAGCTCTGAGACGTGGAATCTCTGTAGACTGCAGTACCTGATCTATCCTCACACAACTATAAGCAGCAGTGGATTGCGCCTAACAACTACCTATGCAACTCGGCACTGCCTGAGGAGCTGACTAGCCTGAAGATAGAAATACAAGCCTGACTTACCTCAGAGAAATACCCCAAAGGAATAGGCAGCCCCCCACATATAATGACTGTTAGCAAGATGAAAAGACAAACGTAGGAATGAAATAGATTCAGCAAAGTGAGGCCCGATATTCTAGACAGAGCGAGGATAGCAAAGAGAACTATGCAGTCTACAAAAAACCCTAAAACGAAAACCACGCAAAGGGGCAAAAAGACCCACCGTGCCGAACTAACAGCACGGCGGTGCACCCCTCTGCTTCTCAGAGCTTCCAGCAAAAGACAATAGCAAGCTGGACAGAAAAAAACAGAAAACAAACTAGAAGCACTTATCTAGCAGAACAGCAGGCCCAAGGAAAGATGCAGTAGCTCAGATCCAACACTGGAACATTGCCAAGGAGCAAGGAAGACAGACTCAGGTGGAGCTAAATAGCAAGGCAGCCAACGAGCTCACCAAAACACCTGAGGGAGGAAGCCCAGAGACTGCAATACCACTTGTGACCACAGAAGTGAACTCAGCCACAGAATTCACAACAGTACCCCCCCCTTGAGGAGGGGTCACCGAACCCTCACCAGAACCCCCAGGCCGACCAGGATGAGCCACATGAAAGGCACGAACAAGATCTGGGGCATGGACATCAGAGGCAAAAACCCAGGAATTATCTTCCTGAGCATAACCCTTCCATTTGACCAGATACTGGAGTTTCCGTCTAGAGACACGAGAATCCAAAATCTTCTCCACAATATACTCCAATTCCCCCTCCACCAAAACAGGGGCAGGAGGCTCCACAGATGGAACCATAGGTGCCACGTATCTCCTCAACAACGACCTATGGAATACATTATGTATGGAAAAGGAGTCTGGGAGGGTCAGACGAAAAGACACCGGATTGAGAATCTCAGAAATCCTATACGGACCAATAAAACGAGGTTTAAATTTAGGAGAGGAAACCTTCATAGGAATATGACGAGAAGATAACCAAACCAAATCCCCAACACGAAGTCGGGGTCCCACACGGCGTCTGCGATTAGCGAAAAGCTGAGCCTTCTCCTGGGACAAGGTCAAATTGTCCACTACCTGAGTCCAGATCTGCTGCAACCTGTCCACCACAGAATCCACACCAGGACAGTCCGAAGACTCAACCTGTCCTGAAGAGAAACGAGGATGGAACCCAGAATTGCAGAAAAATGGAGAGACCAAGGTAGCCGAGCTGGCCCGATTATTAAGGGCGAACTCAGCCAACGGCAAAAATGACACCCAATCATCCTGGTCAGCGGAAACAAAACATCTCAGATATGTTTCCAAGGTCTGATTGGTTCGTTCGGTCTGGCCATTAGTCTGAGGATGGAAGGCCGAGGAGAAAGATAGGTCAATGCCCATCCTACCACAAAAGGCTCGCCAGAACCTCGAGACAAACTGGGAACCTCTGTCAGAAACAATATTCTCAGGAATGCCATGTAAACGAACCACATGCTGGAAGAACAAAGGCACCAAATCAGAGGAGGAAGGCAATTTAACCAAGGGCACCAGATGGACCATTTTAGAAAAGCGATCACAGACCACCCAAATGACCGACATTTTTTGAGAAACGGGAAGGTCAGAAATGAAATCCATCGAAATATGTGTCCAAGGCCTCTTCGGGACCGGCAAGGGCAAAAGCAACCCACTGGCACGTGAACAGCAGGGCTTAGCCCTAGCACAAATTCCACAGGACTGCACAAAAGCACGCACATCCCGTGACAGAGATGGCCACCAGAAGGATCTAGCAACCAACTCCCTGGTACCAAAGATTCCTGGATGACCGGCCAGCACCGAACAATGAAGTTCAGAGATAACTTTACTAGTCCACCTATCAGGGACGAACAGTTTCTCGGCCGGACAACGATCAGGTTTATTAGCCTGAAATTTCTGCAACACTCTCCGCAAATCAGGGGAGATGGCAGACACAATGACTCCTTCCTTGAGGATACTCGCCGGCTCAGATAACCCCGGAGAGTCGGGCACAAAACTCCTAGACAGAGCATCCGCCTTCACATTTTTAGAGCCCGGAAGGTATGAAATCACAAAATCAAAACGAGCAAAAAATAACGACCAACGGGCCTGTCTAGGATTCAAGCGCTTGGCAGACTCGAGATAAGTCAAGTTCTTATGATCAGTCAATACCACCACGCGATGCTTAGCACCCTCAAGCCAATGACGCCACTCCTCGAATGCCCACTTCATGGCCAGCAACTCTCGGTTGCCCACATCATAATTACGCTCAGCAGCAGAAAATTTCCTGGAAAAGAAAGCACATGGTTTGAACACTGAGCAACCAGAACCTCTCTGTGACAAAACCGCCCCTGCACCAATCTCAGAAGCATCAACCTCGACCTGGAACGGAAGAGAAACATCAGGTTGACACAACACAGGGGCACAGCAAAAACGACGCTTCAACTCCTGAAAAGCTTCCACGGCAGCAGAAGACCAATTAACCAAATCAGCACCCTTCTTGGTCAAATCGGTCAATGGTCTGGCAATGCTAGAAAAATTACAGATGAAGCGACGATAAAAATTAGCAAAGCCCAGGAATTTCTGCAGACTTTTTAGAGATGTCGGCTGAGTCCAATCCTGGATGGCCTGAACCTTAACCGGATCCATCTCGATAGTAGAAGGGGAAAAGATGAACCCCAAAAATGAAACTTTCTGCACACCGAAGAGACACTTTGATCCCTTCACGAACAAGGAATTAGCACGCAGTACCTGGAAAACCATTCTGACTTGCTTCACATGAGACTCCCAATCATCTGAGAAGATCAAAATGTCATCCAAGTAAACAATCAAGAATTTATCCAGATACTCACGGAAAATGTCATGCATAAAAGACTGAAAAACAGATGGAGCATTGGCAAGTCCGAACGGCATCACCAGATACTCAAAATGACCCTCGGGCGTATTAAATGCCGTTTTCCATTCATCTCCCTGCCTGATTCTCACCAGATTATACGCACCACGAAGATCAATCTTAGTAAACCAACTAGCCCCCTTAATCCGAGCAAACAAGTCAGAAATCAATGGCAAGGGATACTGAAACTTAACAGTGATCTTATTAAGAAGGCGGTAATCAATACACGGTCTTAGCGAACCATCCTTCTTGGCTACAAAAAAGAACCCTGCTCCCAATGGTGACGACGATGGGCGAATATGTCCCTTCTCCAGGGACTCCTTCACATAACTGCGCATAGCGGTGTGTTCAGGTATGGACAAATTAAATAAACGACCCTTAGGGAATTTACTACCAGGAATCAAATCGATAGCACAATCACAATTCCTATGCGGAGGTAGGGCATCAGACTTGGACTCTTCAAATACATCCTGAAAGTCCGACAAGAACTCTGGGATGTCAGAAGGAATGGATGACGAAATAGACAAAAATGGAACATCACCATGTACTCCCTGACAACCCCAGCTGGTTACCGACATAGAGTTCCAATCCAATACTGGATTATGGGTTTGTAGCCATGGCAACCCCAACACGACCACATCATGCAAATTATGCAGTACCAGAAAGCGAATAACTTCCTGATGTGCAGGAGCCATGCACATGGTCAGCTGGGCCCAGTACTGAGGCTTATTCTTGGCCAAAGGTGTAGCATCAATTCCTCTCAACGGAATAGGACACCGCAAAGGCTCCAAGAAAAATCCACAACGTTTAGCATAATCCAAATCCATCAGATTCAGGGCAGCGCCTGAATCCACAAACGCCATGACAGAATACGATGACAAAGAGCACATTAAGGTAATGGACAAAAGGAATTTGGACTGTACAGTACCAATAACGGCAGAGCTATCGAACCGCCTAGTGCGTTTAGGACAATTAGAAATAGCATGAGTAGAATCACCACAATAGAAACACAGTCTGTTCAGACGTCTGTGTTCTTGCCGTTCTACTTTAGTCATAGTCCTGTCGCACTGCATAGGCTCAGGTTTACTCTCAGGCAGTACCGCCAGATGGTGCACAGATTTACGCTCGCGCAAGCGACGACCGATCTGAATGGCCAAGGACATAGACTCATTCAAACCAGCAGGCATAGGAAATCCCACCATTACATCCTTAAGAGCTTCAGAGAGACCCTTTCTGAACAAAGCCGCTAGTGCAGATTCATTCCACAGAGTGAGTACTGACCATTTCCTAAATTTCTGACAATATACTTCTATATCATCCTGACCCTGGCATAAAGCCAGCAGATTTTGCTCAGCCTGATCCACTGAATTAGGCTCATCGTAAAGCAATCCGAGCGCCAGGAAAAATGCATCAACATTACTCAATGCAGAATCTCCTGGTGCAAGAGAAAACGCCCAGTCCTGTGGGTCGCCGCGCAAAAAAGAAATAATAATCAAAACCTGTTGAATAGGATTACCAGAAGAATGAGGTTTCAAGGCCAAAAATAGCTTACAATTATTTCTGAAGCTCAGGAACTTAGTTCTGTCACCAAAAAACAAATCAGGAATCGGAATTCTTGGTTCTAGCATCGATTTCTGATCAATAGTATCTTGAATCTTTTGTACATTTACAACGAGATTATCCATTGAGGAGCACAGAGCCTGAATATCCATGTCCACAGCTGTGTCCTGAAGCACTCTAATGTCTAGGGGAAAAAAAAGACTGAAGACAGAGCTAAGAAAAAAAAATGATGTCAGGATTTCTTTTTTCCCTCTATTGGGAATCATTGGTGTGGCTCCTTGTACTGTTATGGCTGGCAATCAGGCAACACAGCGTGCAGTAATCAGCGCACATACAGAGATCTGGCAATAACCAAAAACAATAGGAAGAGCTCTGAGACGTGGAATCTCTGTAGACTGCAGTACCTGATCTATCCTCACACAACTATAAGCAGCAGTGGATTGCGCCTAACAACTACCTATGCAACTCGGCACTGCCTGAGGAGCTGACTAGCCTGAAGATAGAAATACAAGCCTGACTTACCTCAGAGAAATACCCCAAAGGAATAGGCAGCCCCCCACATATAATGACTGTTAGCAAGATGAAAAGACAAACGTAGGAATGAAATAGATTCAGCAAAGTGAGGCCCGATATTCTAGACAGAGCGAGGATAGCAAAGAGAACTATGCAGTCTACAAAAAACCCTAAAACGAAAACCACGCAAAGGGGCAAAAAGACCCACCGTGCCGAACTAACAGCACGGCGGTGCACCCCTCTGCTTCTCAGAGCTTCCAGCAAAAGACAATAGCAAGCTGGACAGAAAAAAACAGAAAACAAACTAGAAGCACTTATCTAGCAGAACAGCAGGCCCAAGGAAAGATGCAGTAGCTCAGATCCAACACTGGAACATTGCCAAGGAGCAAGGAAGACAGACTCAGGTGGAGCTAAATAGCAAGGCAGCCAACGAGCTCACCAAAACACCTGAGGGAGGAAGCCCAGAGACTGCAATACCACTTGTGACCACAGAAGTGAACTCAGCCACAGAATTCACAACAGCTGCCTATCCTTTGGGGTTCTGCTCTGAGGCAAGGTAGTATTCCTATTTCCATCTTTAGGGGTATTTAGTCCTCCGGCTGTGACGAGGTGTCTAGGGCTTGTTAGGTACACCCCACGGCTACTTCTAGTTGCGGTGTTAAGATCAGGATTTGCGGTCAGTATAGTTACCACCTACTCCAGAGAAAGTTCCATGCTGCTCCAAGGTCACCGGATCATAACACATGTGCCTCTAACAGCCATGGGTGGAATCCCCATAATGCACTGGAGCTATGACATCTTACAGATTATCACACCTTGTACAATGGTGGCCATTACTTAGGCCAGTGGTTCCCAGTGGAGCAGAGTTTGTACATCGGAGTCGTTACCCAGTGACTCTGGAGATGGAAAAGTCTCTGTCTGTTATGTTTGCTAATGACAGGTGTTATGAAGGCAATCCAGAAACACAGTGTGCTTAGCGATCAGAGCGCACACAGTGATCTGACAAATACCCAAAAATACAAGAACGAGCTCTGAGACGTGGAAACTCTGTAGACTGCACACCTGATCCTATCCTAAACACAACTAAAAGCGGCTGTGGATTGCGCCTAACAACTACCTAGGCAACTCGGCACAGCCTAAGAAACTAGCTAGCCTGAAGATAGAAAAATAGGCCTGACTTGCCCCAGAGAAATTCCCCAAAGGAAAAGGCAGCCCCCCACATATAATGACTGTGAGTAAGATGAAAAGATAAAACGTAGGGATGAAATAGATTCAGCAAAGTGGGGCCCGATATTCTAGGACAGAGCGAGGACAGTAAAGCGAACTTTGCAGTCTACAAAAAACCCTAAAGCAAAACCACGCAAAGGGGGCAAAAAAAAACCACCGTGCCGAACTAACGGCACGGCGGTACACCCTTTGCGTCTCAGAGCTTCCAGCAAAACAAAAGACAAGCTGGACAGAAAAAAAAGCAACAAAAAAGCAAAAAGCACTTAGCTATACAGAGCAGCAGGTCACAGGAACAATCAGGAGAAGCTCAGATCCAACACTGAAACATTGACAAGGAGCAAGGATAGCAGCATCAGGCGGAGTTAAGTAATGAAGCAGTTAACGAGCTCACCAGAACACCTGAGGGAGGAAGCTCAGAAGCTGCAGTACCACTTGTGACCACAGGAGTGAATTCAGCCACAGAATTCACAACAGTACCCCCCCCTTGAGGAGGGGTCACCGAACCCTCACCAGAGCCCCCAGGCCGACCAGGATGAGCCGCATGAAAGGCACGAACAAGATCGGAAGCATGAACATCAGAGGCAAAAACCCAGGAATTATCTTCCTGAGCATAACCCTTCCATTTAACCAGATACTGGAGTTTCCGTCTAGAGACACGAGAATCCAAAATCTTCTCCACAATATACTCCAATTCCCCCTCCACCAAAACCGGGGCAGGAGGCTCAACAGATGGAACCATAGGTGCCACGTATCTCCGCAACAACGACCTATGGAATACATTATGTATGGAAAAGGAGTCTGGGAGGGTCAAACGAAAAGACACAGGATTGAGAACCTCAGAAATCCTATACGGACCAATAAAACGAGGTTTAAATTTAGGAGAGGAAACCTTCATAGGAATATGACGAGAAGATAACCAAACCAGATCCCCAACACGAAGTCGGGGACCCACACGGCGTATGCGATTAGCGAAAAGTTGAGCTTTCTCCTGGGACAAGATCAAATTGTCCACTACCTGAGTCCAGATCTGCTGCAACCTATCCACCACAGAATCCACACCAGGACAGTCCGAAGACTCAACCTGTCCTGAAGAGAAACGAGGATGGAACCCAGAATTGCAAAAAAATGGAGAAACCAAGGTAGCCGAGCTGGCCCGATTATTAAGGGCGAACTCAGCCAACGGCAAAAAGGACACCCAATCATCCTGGTCTGCAGAAACAAAACATCTCAGATATGTTTCCAAGGTCTGATTGGTTCGTTCGGTCTGGCCATTAGTCTGAGGATGGAAAGCCGAGGAAAAGGATAGGTCAATGCCCATCCTACCACAAAAGGCTCGCCAAAACCTTGAAACAAACTGGGAACCTCTGTCAGAAACAATATTCTCAGGAATGCCATGCAACCGAACCACATGCTGAAAGAACAAAGGTACCAAATCAGAGGAGGAAGGCAATTTAGCCAAGGGCACCAGATGGACCATTTTAGAAAAGCGATCACAGACCACCCAAATGACTGACATCTTTTGAGAAACGGGAAGGTCAGAAATGAAATCCATTGAAATATGTGTCCAAGGCCTCTTTGGGACCGGCAAGGGCAAAAGCAACCCACTGGCACAAGAACAGCAGGGCTTAGCCCTAGCACAAATCCCACAGGACTGCACAAAAGTACGTACATCCCGTGACAGAGATGGCCACCAGAAGGATCTAGCCACTAACTCTCTGGTACCAAAGATTCCAGGATGACCAGCCAACACCGAACAATGAAGTTCAGAGATAAGTTTATTAGTCCACCTATCAGGGACGAACAGTTTCTCTGCTGGACAACGATCAGGTTTATTCGCCTGAAATTTTTGCAGCACCCGCCGCAAATCAGGGGAGATGGCAGACACAATGACTCCTTCCTTGAGGATACCCGCTGGCTCAGATAAACCCGGAGAGTCGGGCACAAAACTCCTAGACAGAGCATCCGCCTTCACATTTTTAGAGCCCGGAAGGTACGAAATCACAAAGTCGAAGCGGGCAAAAAATAACGACCAACGGGCCTGTCTAGGATTCAAGCGCTTGGCAGACTCGAGATAAGTCAAGTTCTTATGATCAGTCAATACCACCACGCGATGCTTAGCTCCTTCAAGCCAATGACGCCACTCCTCGAATGCCCACTTCATGGCCAGCAACTCTCGATTGCCCACATCATAATTACGCTCAGCGGGCGAAAACTTCCTGGAAAAGAAAGCACATGGTTTCATCACTGAGCAATCAGAACCTCTCTGTGACAAAACCGCCCCTGCTCCAATCTCAGAAGCATCAACCTCGACCTGGAATGGAAGAGAAACATCTGGCTGACACAACACAGGGGCAGAACAAAAACGACGCTTCAACTCCTGAAAAGCTTCCACAGCAGCAGAAGACCAATTAACCAAATCAGCACCCTTCTTGGTCAAATCGGTCAATGGTTTGGCAATGCTAGAAAAATTACAGATGAAGCGACGATAAAAATTAGCAAAGCCCAGGAACTTTTGCAGACTTTTCAGAGATGTCGGCTGAATCCAATCCTGGATGGCTTGGACCTTAACTGGATCCATCTCGATAGTAGAAGGGGTAAAGATGAACCCCAAAAATGAAACTTTCTGCACACCGAAGAGACACTTTGATCCCTTCACAAACAAAGAGTTAGCACGCAGGACCTGAAAAACCATTCTGACCTGCTTCACATGAGACTCCCAATCATCTGAGAAGATCAAAATGTCATCCAAGTAAACAATCAGGAATTTATCCAGATACTCACGGAAGATGTCATGCATAAAAGACTGAAACACAGATGGAGCATTGGCAAGTCCGAACGGCATCACTAGATACTCAAAATGACCCTCGGGCGTATTGAATGCAGTTTTCCATTCATCTCCTTGCCTGATTCTCACCAGATTATACGCACCACGAAGATCTATCTTAGTGAACCAACTAGCCCCCTTAATCCGAGCAAACAAGTCAGATAACAATGGCAAGGGATACTGAAATTTAACAGTGATCTTATTAAGAAGGCGGTAATCAATACACGGTCTCAGCGAACCATCCTTCTTGGCTACAAAGAAGAACCCTGCTCCCAGTGGTGATGACGATGGGTGAATATGTCCCTTCTCCAGGGATTCCTTCACATAACTGCGCATAGCGGCGTGTTCGGGCACGGATAAATTAAATAATCGACCTTTAGGGAATTTACTACCAGGAATCAAATTGATAGCACAATCACAATCCCTATGCGGAGGTAGAGCATCGGACTTGGGCTCTTCAAATACATCCTGATAATCAGACAAGAACTCTGGGACCTCAGAAGGGGTGGATGACGAAATCGACAAAAATGGAACATCACCATGTACCCCCTGACAACCCCAGCTGGATACCAACATGGAATTCCAATCCAATACTGGATTATGGGTTTGTAGCCATGGCAACCCCAACACGACCACATCATGCAGATTATGCAACACCAGAAAGCGAATAACTTCCTGATGTGCAGGAGCCATGCACATGGTCAGCTGGGCCCAGTATTGAGGTTTATTCTTGGCCAAAGGTGTAGCATCAATTCCTCTCAATGGAATAGGACACCGCAAAGGCTCCAAGAAAAACCCACAACGTTTAGCATAATCCAAATCCATCAGATTCAGGGCAGCGCCCGAATCCACAAACGCCATGACAGAAAACGACGACAAAGAGCATATCAAGGTAATGGACAGAAGGAATTTGGACTGTACAGTACCAATGACGGCAGACCTAGCGGACCGCTTAGTGCGCTTAGGACAATCAGAAATAGCATGAGTGGAATCACCACAGTAGAAACACAGACCATTCAGACGTCTGTATTCCTGCCGTTCAACTCTAGTCATAGTCCTATCGCACTGCATAGGCTCAGGTTTAACCTCAGGCAGTACTGCCAAATGGTGCACAGATTTACGCTCGCGCAAGCGTCGACCGATCTGAATGGCCAAAGACAAAGACTCATTCAAACCAGCAGGCATAGGAAATCCCACCATGACATCCTTAAGAGCCTCAGAGAGACCCTTTCTGAACAAAGCTGCCAGCGCAGATTCATTCCACTGAGTGAGTACTGACCATTTCCTAAATTTCTGACAATATACTTCTATATCATCCTGACCCTGGCACAAAGCCAGCAAATTTTTCTCAGCCTGATCCACTGAATTAGGCTCATCGTACAGCAATCCGAGCGCCAGGAAAAACGCATCGACACTACTCAATGCAGGGTCTCCTGGCGCAAGAGAAAATGCCCAGTCTTGAGGGTCGCCGCGCAAAAAAGAAATAATAATCAAAACCTGTTGAATAGGATTACCAGAAGAATGAGGTTTCAAGGCCAGAAATAGCTTACAATTATTTTTGAAACTTAGAAACTTAGTTCTATCTCCAAAAAACAAATCAGGAATAGGAATTATTGGTTCTAACATAGATTTCTGATCAATAGTATCTTGAATTTTTTGTACATTTATAACGAGATTATCCATTGAAGAGCACAGACCCTGAATATCCATGTCCACACCTGTGTCCAGAATCACCCAAATGTCTAGGGGGAAAAAAAAAAGTGAACACAGAGCAGAAAAAAAAAAAAATTATGTCAGAACTTTTTCTTTCCCTCTATTGAGAATCATTAGTATGGCTCCTTGTACTGTTATGTTTGCTAATGACAGGTGTTATGAAGGCAATCCAGAAACACAGTGTGCTTAGCGATCAGAGCGCACACAGTGATCTGACAAATACCCAAAAATACAAGAACGAGCTCTGAGACGTGGAAACTCTGTAGACTGCACACCTGATCCTATCCTAAACACAACTAAAAGCGGCTGTGGATTGCGCCTAACAACTACCTAGGCAACTCGGCACAGCCTAAGAAACTAGCTAGCCTGAAGATAGAAAAATAGGCCTGACTTGCCCCAGAGAAATTCCCCAAAGGAAAAGGCAGCCCCCCACATATAATGACTGTGAGTAAGATGAAAAGACAAAACGTAGGGATGAAATAGATTCAGCAAAGTGGGGCCCGATATTCTAGGACAGAGCGAGGACAGTAAAGCGAACTTTGCAGTCTACAAAAAACCCTAAAGCAAAACCACGCAAAGGGGGCAAAAAAAACCCACCGTGCCGAACTAACGGCATGGCGGTACACCCTTTGCGTCTCAGAGCTTCCAGCAAAACAAAAGACAAGCTGGACAGAAAAAAAAGCAACAAAAAAGCAAAAAGCACTTAGCTATACAGAGCAGCAGGTCACAGGAACAATCAGGAGAAGCTCAGATCCAACACTGAAACATTGACAAGGAGCAAGGATAGCAGCATCAGGCGGAGTTAAGTAATGAAGCAGTTAACGAGCTCACCAGAACACCTGAGGGAGGAAGCTCAGAAGCTGCAGTACCACTTGTGACCACAGGAGTGAATTCAGCCACAGAATTCACAACATCTGTCGTCTAGAGTGTAAGATTTTACGGTCAGCAATGGTCCTTTCTCTCTCTCTCGTCTGTTAAGTGTGAGCTCTTATGTTCAGAGGTGTGCCCTCTCTCTCTTCTCTTCCCCACGTATATTTTCTGAGCAAGCTTTCAAGCATTGATATTTGTGCATATTTATTCCCCACAGAGCAAATTTGGGGGAAAAATTTGCAAAGTCAATGAATTAGAATTTCAAAAGATCAACTCATGTCCAACTGCCAGCTAACTGAGGGAACAGATTACAACTGCCCATTGAAATCTATAGATACAAGAGGAGGAATGCCTGATGTCTCTGTTTGCGGTGTATGGGAAATGTCGTAGTATCTTCACAAGCTCATTCAAAAAACCACTAAATTTGAGAGACAGTGTCTATAGATGGAAAAATGCAGGACACAAACCATATAATGATCAATCAGACATTCTGAACAGTCAATTGAAACAAAAGGTACACTTCAAATAATCTTAGTAGTAACTTTAGTATTTTACTTTGCTGTTACCTGTCTGTGGAATTTTCTTCTAATGTCCTTTATGAGCAACTTTGGAGAGGCTGAATTTATGACATCAGCACTATCCATTTTGGAAGTTTCCCATTGGACATCAGAGTGTTTCCAGCCATACTGGACTGTGGCTATTGGCAGTATGAACCTCCAGAAGCAGGAGATATTTAACCTTCATTTCTGCATAGTGAGACGTTCATGTGAACTTTGCTAATGCACAATTGCTTTTAGCATTATATTCAAGGAAATTAATAATATTCCCAACTGAGAAAAGCAATATATCTCCACTTTAAAGGCCAGTTGTACACTGTCTTCTCTCTGTACACTTTATCAACATCTCTTTAATCTCTCTTCCACCACGAGCTCTGCCATCCTTCACAAGTCAACTACAAAAATATATTCTCTCTTATATACTCCCTTAGAGATTTTAACTTTAGTTAACTTGAGATTCTAACTTCAAAGTGCTCTTTTTCTAGAGAAAAAAAAATACGCTATCAAAAATGATCACAGCACAAGAAAGCCTATGACTAGCCAAAGCGAATTACAGAGATGTTATTAACCCTCCTTGTGCCATAAAGTGCAGCCACCCTGACAACTTTTATGTTGAGATTGATGAAAGGCAGCAAACAGGCAAATCAATGAATTCCTTTAATGTTTATTCATGGCACGCAATGAGTGTTCTACATGAAATTGGGATGAACTTTCGGCCAAGAATTTGACTTTTTTTTCTAAACTTCTGCTCCAGTAAAACCAGTATCCATTGTGAGGCATGAGTCTAATGACTACTAAACTGAGAAATACAGTGGGGCAAAAAAGTATTTAGTCAGTCAGCAATAGTGCAAGTTCCACCACTTAAAAAGATGAGAGGCGTCTGTAATTTACATCATAGGTAGAACTCAACTATGGGAGACAAACTGAGAAAAAAAAATCCAAAAAATCACATTGTCTGTTTTTTTAACATTTTATTTGCATATTATGGTGGAAAATAAGTATTTGGTCAGAACCAAAATTTCATCTCAATACTTTGTAATATATCCTTTGTTGGCAATGACAGAGGTCAAACGTTTTCTGTAAGTCTTCACAAGGTTGCCACACACTGTTGTTGGTATGTTGGCCCATTCCTCCATGCAGATCTCCTCTAGAGCAGTGATGTTTTTGGCTTTTCGCTTGGCAACACGGACTTTCAACTCCCTCCAAAGGTTTTCTATAGGGTTGAGATCTGGAGACTGGCTAGGCCACTCCAGGACCTTGAAATTCTTCTTACGAAGCCACTCCTTCGTTGCCCTGGCGGTGTGCTTTGGATCATTGTCATGTTGAAAGACCCAGCCACGTTTCATCTTCAATGCCCTTGCTGATGGAAGGAGGTTTGCACTCAAAATCTCACGATACATGGCCCCATTCATTCTTTCATGTACCCGGATCAGTCGTCCTGGCCCCTTTGCAGAGAAACAGCCCCAAAGCATGATGTTTCCACCACCATGCTTTACAGTAGGTATGGTGTTTGATGGATGCAACTCAGTATTCTTTTTCCTCCAAACACGACAAGTTGTGTTTCTACCAAAGAGTTCCAGTTTGGTTTCATCAGACCGTAGGATATTCTCCCAAAACTCCTCTGGATCATCCAAATGCTCTCTAGCAAACTTCAGACGGGCCCGGACATTTACTGGCTTAAGCAGTGGGACACGTCTGGCACTGCAGGATCTGAGTCCATGGTGGCGTAGTGTGTTACTTATGGTAGGCCTTGTTACATTGGTCCCAGCTCTCTGCAGTTCATTCACTAGGTTCCCCCGCGTGGTTCTGGGATTTTTGCTCACCGTTCTTGTGATCATTCTGACCCCACGGGGTGGGATTTTGCGTGGAGCCCCAGATCGAGGGAGATTATCAGTGGTCTTGTATGTCTTCCATTTTCTAATTATTGCTCCCACTGTTGATTTCTTCACTCCAAGCTGGTTGGCTATTGCAGATTCAGTCTTCCCAGCCTGGTGCAGGGCTACAATTTTGTTTCTGGTGTCCTTTGACAGCTCTTTGGTCTTCACCATAGTGGAGTTTGGAGTCAGACTGTTTGAGGGTGTGCACAGGTGTCTTTTTATACTGATAACAAGTTTAAACAGGTGCCATTACTACAGGTAATGAGTGGAGGAAAGAGGAGACTCTTAAAGAAGAAGTTACAGGTCTGTGAGAGCCAGAAATCTTGATTGTTTGTTTCTGACCAAATACTTATTTTCCACCATAATATGCAAAAAAAATGATAAAAAAACAGACAATGTGAATTTCTGGATTTTTTTTTCTTAGTTTGTCTCCCATAGTTGAGGTCTACCTATGATGTAAATTACAGACGCCTCTCATCTTTTTAAGTGGTGGAACTTGCACTATTGCTGACTGACTAAATACTTTTTTGCCCCACTGTATGTACAGGGGATATAAAAAGAATACACACTCTTTTAAAATGCCAGGTTTTTGTCATGTAAAAAAAATCAAACAGGACCTAAGGTAAAAACAAAATGAAGCAATCACCAATGACAGTCCATAGAGAGTGAAAACATAAGTTCCTAGGACAGCACTTCATCACATAAGATCAACAACCACAGCCTGGTAATGAATATATCTCGAGAAGAAAGAACTGTGCTCATAGGTCCATCAAACAACACATCTTTATTAAATAAATATAAAAGAACAAGACAATGTAAATTGAAAATGGTGCCTCACAAAGGGGATGTGGCAATCAGTCTAAATAACTATGTAATAGTAAATATAATCTAATATGAAACCATGTCAGCCAGACAATAGATGACACTGGAATATCCAAACAGAATTAAATGAGTCAATGTGCTGCATATGATAGTAGGCTTATGACAGGCTAAATAGCTGATTGGGATAGAAGGTACTACCGTTAAAAAATGTCAGTAGCTGCAATAAGGTCAAGCATCACGTCCTCTCACCCCGACGCGCATTTTGGGACCCGCTCCTGCTGTGCTCTGATCTATTTGGACATCTGCTGACACATTGTGATGGGAACTACAAGAGCGAGGTACCATCCCAATTGGGGTACACTTTGTTACAGTGGGATGGCTTTTATGCATTTTTGATCAAAATAGTGCTAACTAGGTATCCTGTTTTATTTACATGTAATATTACAATTTTTTTACTTAGTACAGGGTATTCACTTTTTTAATCAATCGAGAAGAATCATTTCAAAATTTTTTCACCTTTAATGTTAATAAAACTGAAATACAAGTTACAAATTGGTGAAAAAATAGACTCATTTTAAAAGATATGGATTGCGTTTGAGGCAATTTTTCAAATTGAATGCATGGATACTGTGATGACAATTTTCAGTAAGTCAGGAGGCATACTGTTATCTTTATGTTGACTCTTCTAGTTAATTTACTACCCATACATGCACATAGCACATGCCATAAATGCAAATTTTTACCTGTGAAGGTGCTCCAGGCGTCCCCTCACCCCGACGCGCGTTTCGCCGCCAGCTTCTCCCAAGGGCTTGACAAGCTGAACAATTCTTTATGCCAGAAATTTCCTGACAGGAATATGATTTATGGTGTTGTACACTATGGGGCACGTCACTTTTCGGATACACCAGATTTATTAAGAGTCTTGAGACTCTTAATGTATCAAAAGCATCTCATTCCAATACATCTTCTCATTAAAGCTGGCGTGAACATTGTCAGTCTTAATGAATCAGGACCTCCCTCTTTACTGTCATGTGTAAGTACGGTAGCTATCCTATGAGTCAATGTTCGACCCATTAAGGGGCACTGAAGTATGACTAGGAATATCTGCCAACCCAAAGACAGCATTCTGTAGACATTGCGGTTTTTGAGTTCTTGCTCATCATCAAGACATATAACGATCAATACATTTACTCGATGATTTACACTATCGATACCAGTGACATCGAGCAGAAATCCTCACACATACTTGAACCCACAGCAATCCACTAACACGTGTTGCTTTTTATAAATAACTTTGGTAACCCAGATTTAGTGCGAAAAATGTACCTAGCTTGAATTTCTAAGGCTAAACTCTCAGTGACCTTGGCAATATTACAGGAACATTAGGGAATAATATTTTTGTAAGGATAAACCTCTCTATAATAATTTACTCAGTGTGTTGGGCACAAACAAGGCTTCTTTTTTCACCAAGGATATCAAATTGTCTGTTCTATTAAACTAGGTTTTTTTGATGCCGCTACATAAAAGACACTCTGTCAAATTAGCTTAAAACACCTCTGTTTATGCAAGAATCCACTGAAAATACATGAACTTTCATAGGGAGCATTTAGGATTCATTATCGTCTTCTGACTTCATGAATTACATTTTGCCTGTTTGAAGGGGAACTCCCACACATCTCTGAAATCGCCGCATGCATTTATGTAATATTTTCTTGCTATATTTATCCTCTTTGAGTGAAATCTTAAAGATTAAGCTTCCATTCAGCATCTTAGGTATACTGTATCCTATGTGTTTTGTTTGGTAACATGCCTCCTTGCCAAACATGGCACATGATTGATAAACATTTACAAAAATACGTACACTTCCTCGTCATAGTCAAACAAGAACGCAGAACTGATAACTATATTACGGTAAATAAACCGACACGTTCTAAGTGTCCTAAGTACTTAAGAACAATATTGGATAAATAGGCATTGTCCTATCTTTTCACATTGTGGTTTTAAAGAGAGAAGCTTGATAATCATTCTGTCACCCAAAAAAGGTCCAAATATTTATTAGATTTTAGTAGTACAAGAGCCATTTCACTTTAAGTCATTTGACATCAGTTATAATACAGTATATGCCTACCTTGGAGTACGTTTTGAAGTAATTTACTTTACATGATATATTTAAGGAGTTTTTACATTTATAATTTTTAAAGCATATCATCAAATAAACTCAGCATTACATATTTTCACCAGGTCCAGCACTGCCTCTCTCCTGTACCTCCTGGTGTTTGTTGACAAGCTGCAGCAGTGACACCATGACTTGTAGCCAATTGCATTATAATTATATTGGTTTTACTAATATAGATGGCACGAGCTGTGAAGCTCAGTAATTGGCTTTAGAGGTCAGATGCACTGTCAATGAAGACCAGGAGAAACAGCAGAGAGGTAGCACTGGACCTGGGGAAGATGAGTAATGCTGAATTTATTAGCTGGTATGCAGCATTCATGGCTACAGCTAATCACTGGGCTCAATGACTCTGCTGATGTTGATGGCAATACACGGTGTGCCCAGTCATTGGTCAAGTGGTCACATCGCCACCGCTGCAGCCTGTCAACAAAGACCAGGAGCAATGACAGAGAGGCAGTGATGGAAGAGAACCAAAAAAGACAATACTGAGAGCCGTGTACCCACCTATATGGAGATACTAAATACTTATTGTAAATGTAGCATGAATAAAATACTGGACAAACATTAAAAACTAGAGAAAAAAATCTATCCACCATGTTATAAAATAAATATAAGTATGGTTAGAGGCAAGAATTATGATATACACTTTTAATCTAGTTTCAGATAATCAAATTATGCAAAAGACAAGTCCATATAATATAAGATAAAATGTTTGAGGTAGAACAGGAAAATTAATAAAATAGTGGCTGTGGGTGAAGTATAAGATTAATACCTATATCCAGTACAATCAAATGTAACATACAGGGTAGAATATAACAATAGACAAGATCAATATAACATAGTAATTGTAATATTGATAAGCCTAAACCTACAGTAAATATTCATGGAAACATAAGATAAACTATCAAATGTCAAATAAAAAATGTCAGGAAAATATACAAAACCCATAATGTGATGTCCAAAACCTTCGGGAAAGAATAAAAAAATTAGCATCAAAGAGCAAGGTTGTAGTGCCACAGGTGTAGACCCCAAGTGTATTGCTGCTAGCAGCAGCTTCATCAGGGAACTTCAGAGATGCAGTGGTGATGGACTTTGTGCCAGGTACCAATGCTGAATTTATTATTTTAAACGGATAGGCTCTAAAAAATTATAAATGCAAAACTTAAAATATTTAGCATCACTGTCAGTTTGTACCGCAATCTGTTGTTTGTTAGAATATTTTTTATTTTATTTTTTAAACAAAGAAACAAAAACATCAGGAAAAGAAAGAAAGACACCAGACGTTTGGCAGAACAAAAACAACATAAACACAAAGAGCATGTGGTGAAAAAAACATCCATGAGCAAACAAGTTACATAAGAGCAGTACAAACATGTCGGCAGTTCAAGATCAAACACAAATAAATCTACATTAGCTTGAAACCAAAATATATGTAACACAATTTAGGAAGCTGTCAAACCACAAAAAGAATAAACAATAAGGTAAGCAACCAGAGAGAGAGGAACCGAAGAGGGGACAAAGGGAACAGGGGAGAAGGGAGGTTAAAAAGAAGGGGGCAAAAATGAGACATGTGAGGAAAGAAAGTAAAGAAACTGTAATGAGACTGGCTCTGATGAATTTGATCCTTTAGGTTACACCATTTAATTGGCTTAATGACTTTGCTAAAGACTATGCAGCAGTACTATCTGAGCCAGTATTTCTCAAATAACGGCCTCATTCAGATGTCCGTGAGTCACGTATGTGTTCTGGGTTTTTCATGGATGCAACACATTATGGGGCTGTTCACACAGACAAGGCCATTTTTTTCTAAGTCATGGATCCACATTAGCCCATAAAAGTCTATGGGTCTGTGAAAATCAAGGAGAGCATACAGATGCCATCAGTGTGCAGTCCGTGCGCTGCCTGGGACTAATATTGTAATAGAGAAGAGATGATTTGTAAATTATTTTATACTTCTTTGGAAATTACTAGTGAAACATTGATGGTAAAAACTGCCCAAATACTGATGAAACTGGGAAGCAAAGCACTCATGAGTTTAAAGGGGTAGTCTGACCTTAGGGTACAACACTGCACACTGTGAGGATTCAGCGGGAGCAGGCGGTGATGTGACCACAAGTATGCAATTTGTATACTTTTGGCCGCATTCCGACTAGACGTGCAAATCACATACTTGGAGTCATGCGCCCGTTCCTCCCGGTGTCAGCACCCGAGTGCCTTAGGAATTACCGCAGACTTGTATCCAAAGGCTGGACAACCCCTTCAAGGTGATTTTTACCTTGTTCATCAAATATCTGAAGAGTCGTACCCTGCCTTGTCAAAGGGCATCATTGTGTTTATTAGGGGTATGTAAGTCACGTCCCCCAAAAATGTTCTCATTGGCAAAAAATTAGTTTTGTTCAACAGTTCATACCTCACATATGAATATATTTATTATACGTTACGTGAGTTATTCTACTCAAGCCACAGAAGAAGTAACAAGCTAAGTGGCTTTATATATTTTGGCTCTTAGATACACAGCCTTTGATATGTTCCCCAGGGCCCAGGGTGTACATCAGGATCTCCCCAGCAGTACTCATAATTAGGCTTGAGCGAAACGGATCGGACAAATTCAAAAGTCGCCGACTTTTGGCAAAGTCGGGTTTCATGAAACCCGACCCGATCCTAGTGTGGGATCGGCCATGCGGTCGGCGATCTTCGCGCCAAAGTCGCGTTTCGTATGACGCGTTTGGCGCCATTTTTTCAGCCAATGAAGGAGCATGGGCAGAGTGATGACATAGGTCTCAGGGGCGTGGACGCCTATCGCCATCTTGTCGCTTGTGCGCTGTAGCGATTTGCAATGTGTAACACCAGCTTTTCTGTTCAGGGACGGAGGAGAGAGAGAGAGAGAGGAAAAAAAAAAAAAGATTTCCCATTGACTTTGCATTGGGTTTCGTGTTTCGGTCGATCCCCGACTTTTCGCCATAATCGGCCGATTTCACTCGACTCGACTTTTGAGATAGTCGGGTTTCGCGAAACCCAACTGGACCCTAAAAAAGTAAAAGTCGCTCAACCCTACTCACAATACTTCACGCTGTGCTATTAATGCGCATCATAGTGCAGGAATATTACCTCGGAGGTACTTTACATTCATGAAATTTGTTTTTAATTGTGTTTTTGACTTGGATACTTTGCTCTATGACACTATAGGATGCAGTTTCAGCAAATATTTCCTTCTGTCCTTTCCTTTAATTTGAATGATTCAATTCTTAACTTCCAGATGTGTGTTATTCATTATTCATTGGTAAAGAGATCCATAGAGTGTTGCAGTTGCATGTGATCTGCAACACAATAGTAAAAAGATGATATAAAAGCTATTAGGCATTGAAAATTCAAAACTACAGAACAATTGGTTATTAGAGCTAATGGAAATACTTTGAGAAACACGGTATAAATATAATATTCCTTCCAATTTCTACAAATTTTAATTTTGAAGGTTTCATCTTAAATATTCTTACTGTATCACTGCTATAACTCTGCTATGTGCTATTTATATTTACCAGGCATTTTACTCTTCATGTAACACACTTTACCCCATTTATCCCTGTTTTACCTCTTAAGTGATAATTTGCAGTTTCATGGCCAGATATGCTCTAAAAAGTGAGGCCGTAAGCCAATGTGCATGCAAACTGAAACAATAGGACCTGATCCAGACCACAAAGCTGAAGAACGCTTTTATCCGAGCAGATATATAGTGTTACATTTGTAGCAAATTTGTATTATTATGCAAGTCATGGTATTGCTAGCAGATTGTGATCCTCTAAAATTGGTCTGTTTGGGATTTGCAGGAGAGACATAAAGGTGATGCTCTTTATGCTGCTGGAGAGTAATATACTGTACCATTATAATGTCCTTAAAGCAGTTATCAGAAAATTACATTGTTTATATCAGTTTTTGTGGTACATGTATTTTTTTAAATATCAATTTTTTCATATCACAATCTTGCATTTTTTGCACTTGCTACTGGGGTTTTTAGAGAATCTAACTTCCTGTCTGTTGAAGTAGAGTTCTCAGCAGTCTCCTTATCTGCACAGGTATGATTACAAGACCAAGCAACACTTCTATACACAACTTAAATGCAGGATCCACCATTCACAATAGGGGATATCACAGCTGACCCATTCACAGTGACCTTTGCACACAATCATTAGATGCTTCAATACAAAAGAGGGGGTGAAAGTCTCTTCATTGATAGTAATGTACGGTACATACAGTACAGACCAAAAGTTTGGGCACACCTTCTCATTTAAAGATTTTTCTGTATTTTCATGACTATGAAAATTGTACATTCATACTGAAGGCATCAAAACTTTGAATTAACACATGTGGAATTATATACTTAACAAAAAAGTGTGAAACAACTGAAATTATGTCTTATATTCTAAATTCTTCAAAGTAGCCACCTTTTGCTTTGATGACTGTTTTGCACACTCTTGGCATTCTCTTGGTGAGCTTCAAGAGGTAGTCACCGGAAATGGTTTTCACTTCACAGGTGTGCCCTGTCAGGTTTAATAAGTGGGATTTCTTGCCTTATAAATGGTGTTGGGACCATCAGTTGTGTTGTGCAGAAGTCTGGTGGATACACAGCTGATAGTCCTACTGAATAGACTGTTAGAATTTGTATTATGGCAAGACAAAAGCAGCTAAGGCTACTTTCACACTTCAGTCGTTTGGGCTATGTCGCAACGCGTTGTTTTGGAGAAAAAACGCATCCTGCAAAGTTGCCCGCAAGATGCGTTTTTTATCCATAGACTTGCAATAGCGACGCATTGCGATGTATGGCCACACGTCGCATCCGTCATGCAACGGATGCGTCGTGTTTTGATGGACCGTCGGCACAAAAAATGTACAATGTAACGTTTTTTTGTGCGACGTGTCCGCCATTTTCGACCGCGCATGTGCGGCCGAAACTCCACCCCCACCTCCCTGCTCATCACAGTGGGCAGAGGATGTGTTGTAAAACTGCATCTGCTGGCCACGTTGTGCTAAATTTAGCACAACATCCGTCGGTACATCGGGCCGACGGTTTACGACTGCCCCGTACCAACGGAAGTGTGAAAGTAGACTAAGTAAAGAAAAATAATTGGCCATCATATAAGAAATGAAGGTCAGTCAGTCCGAAAAATTGGGCAATCTTTGAAAGTGTCCCCAAGTGCAGTGGCAAAAACCATCAAGCGCTACAAAGAAACTGGCTCACATGAGGACCACTGTTATGAACAGGTGATTCAGAACCACAATGGACCTAGTGGTTAAGAGCACACAAAGTGACCTGATAGTTACTAACATAGGACGAGCTCTGAGACGTGGGAACTCTGCTGACCGCAATTCCTAATCCTATCATACCACACTAGAGGTAGCCGTGGATTGCGCCTAACGCTCCCTATGCAACTCGGCACAGCCTGAGAAACTAGCTAGCCCTGAAGACAGAAAAATAAGCCTACCTTGCCTCAGAGAAATTCCCCAAAGGAAAAGGCAGCCCCCCACATATAATGACTGTGAGTTAAGATGAAAATACTAACACAGAGATGAAATAGATTTTAGCAAAGTGAGGCACGACTTACTGAATAGACTGAGGATAGGAAAGATAGCTTTGCGGTCTGCACAAAAACCTACAAACAACCACGCAGAGGGGGCAAAAAGACCCTCCGCACCGACTAACGGTACGGAGGTGCTCCCTCTGCGTCTCAGATCTTCCAGCAAGCAAGAAAAACCAATATAGCAAGCTGGACAGAAAATATAGCAAACAAAAGTAACACAAGCAAAATTTAGCTTATGCAGGGCAGACAGGCCACAAGAATGATCCAGGAGAAAGCAAGACCAATACTGGAACATTGACTGGAGGCCAGGAACAAAGAACTAGGTGGAGTTAAATAGAGCAGCACCTAACGACTTAACCTCGACAGCTGAGGAAGGAAACTCAGAAGCCGCAGCCCCACTCACATCCACCAGAGGAAGCTCATAGACAGAACCAGCCGAAATACCACTCATGACCACAGGAGGGAGCTTGACCACAGAATTTACAACAGTACCCCCCCCTTGAGGAGGGGTCACGGAACCCTCACCAGAGCCCCCAGGCCGACCAGGATGAGCCAAATGAAAGGCACGAACCAGATCGGCAGCATGAACATCAGAGGCAAAGACCCAGGAATTATCTTCCTGACCATAACCCTTCCACTTAACCAGGTACTGGAGTTTCCGTCTCGAAATACGAGAATACAAAATCTTCTCCACTATATACTCCAACTCCCCCTCAACCAAAACCGGAGCAGAAGGATCAACGGATGGAACCACAGGTGCCACGTATCTCCGCAACAATGACCTATGGAATACGTTATGGATGGAAAAAGAAGCTGGAAGGGTCAAACGAAAAGACACAGGAATAAGAACCTCAGAAATCCTATACGGACCAATGAAACGAGGCTTAAACTTAGGAGAGGAAACTTTCATAGGAATATAACGAGATGACAACCAAACCAAATCCCCAACACGAAGTCGGGGACCCACACAGCGCCTGCGGTTAGCAAAAGGTTGAGCCTTCTCCTGAGACAATGTCAAATTGTCTACCACATGAGTCCAAATCTGCTGCAACCTATCCACCACAGTATCCACACCAGGACAGTCAGAAGACTCAACCTGTCCTGAAGAGAAACGAGGATGGAAACCAGAATTGCAGAAAAACGGCGAAACCAAAGTAGCCGAGCTGGCCCGATTATTAAGGGCGAACTCAGCCAAAGGCAAAAAGGACACCCAATCATCCTGATCGGCAGAAACAAAACATCTCAGATATGTTTCCAAGGTCTGATTGGTTCGTTCAGTCTGGCCATTTGTCTGAGGATGGAAAGCCGAGGAAAAAGACAAATCAATGCCCATCCTAGCACAAAAGGCTCGCCAAAACCTCGAAACAAACTGGGAACCTCTGTCAGAAACGATGTTCTCCGGAATGCCATGTAAACGAACCACATGCTGGAAGAACAATGGCACCAAATCAGAGGAGGAAGGCAATTTAGACAAGGGTACCAAATGGACCATCTTAGAGAAGCGATCACAAACAACCCAAATGACCGACATTTTTTGAGAGACGGGAAGATCCGAAATAAAATCCATAGAGATATGTGACCAGGGCCTCTTCGGGACTGGCAAGGCCAAAAGCAACCCACTGGCACGAGAACAGCAGGGCTTAGCCCGAGCACAAATCCCACAGGACTGCACAAACGAACGCACATCCCGCGACAGAGACGGCCACCAAAAGGATCTAGCCACCAAATCTCTGGTACCAAAGATTCCAGGATGACCAGCCAACACCGAACAATGAACCTCAGAGATAACTCTACTCGTCCATTTATCAGGGACAAACAGTTTCTCCGCTGGGCAACGGTCAGGTCTATTAGCCTGAAATTTTTGCAGCACCCGCCGCAAATCAGGGGAGATAGCAGACAAAATTACCCCCTCTTTGAGAATACCCGCCGGCTCAGACAAACCCGGAGAGTCGGCCACAAAACTCCTAGACAGGGCATCCGCCTTCACATTTTTAGAGCCCGGAAGGTACGAAACCACAAAGTCAAAACGGGAGAAAAACAGCGACCAACGAGCCTGTCTAGGATTCAACCGTTTGGCAGACTCGAGATAAGTCAAGTTCTTGTGATCAGTCAAGACCACCACGCGATGCTTAGCTCCTTCAAGCCAATGACGCCACTCCTCTAATGCCCACTTCATGGCCAGCAACTCTCGATTGCCAACATCATAATTATGCTCAGCAGGCGAAAACTTCCTGGAAAAGAAGGCGCATGGTTTCATCACCGAGCCATCAGAACTTTTTTGCGACAAAACAGCCCCTGCTCCAATCTCAGAAGCATCAACCTTGACCTGGAACGGGAGCGAAACATCTGGTTGGCACAACACAGGGGCAGAAGAAAAACGACGCTTCAACTCTTGAAAAGCTTCCACAGCAGCAGAAGACCAATTGACCACATCAGCACCCTTCTTGGTTAACTCAGTCAACGGTTTAGCAATACTAGAAAAATTATTGATGAAGCGACGATAAAAATTAGCAAAGCCCAGGAACTTCTGCAGACTCTTCAGAGATGTCGGCTGAGTCCAATCATAAATGGCCTGAACTTTAACAGGGTCCATCTCGATAGTAGAAGGGGAAAAAGTGAACCCCAAAAATGAAACCTTCTGAACACCAAAGAGACACTTTGACCCCTTCACAAACAAACAATTCGCACGCAGAACCTGGAACACCATTCTGACCTGCTTCACGTGAGACTCCCAATCATCCGAGAAGACCAAAATATCATCCAAGTATACAATCAGGAATTTATCCAGGTACTCTCGGAAGATGTCATGCATAAAGGACTGAAACACTGATGGAGCATTAGAAAGCCCGAATGGCATAACCAGGTACTCAAAATGGCCCTCGGGCGTATTAAATGCTGTTTTCCATTCATCGCCCTGTTTAATACGCACAAGATTATACGCACCAGGAAGATCTATCTTGGTGAACCAACTAGCCCCCTTAATCCGAGCAAACAAATCAGACAGCAGCGGCAAGGGGTACTGAAAATTGACCGTGATTTTATTTAGAAGGCGGTAATCAATACAAGGTCTCAGCGGACCATCCTTCTTGGCCACAAAAAAGAACCCTGCTCCCAATGGCGACGACGACGGGCGAATATGACCCTTCTCCAAGGATTCCTTTACGTAACTCCGCACAGCGGTGTGCTCAGGCACAGACAAATTAAACAGTCGACCCTTAGGAAACTTACTACCAGGAATCAAATCGATAGCACAATCACAATCCCTATGCGGAGGTAGGGCACTGGACTTGGGCTCATCAAATACATCCCGGTAATCTGACAAGAACTCTGGGACCTCAGAAGGGGTGGATGATGAAATAGACAGAAAAGGAACATCACCATGTACCCCCTGACAACCCCAGCTGGACACAGACATTGATTTCCAATCCAATACTGGGTTATGGACTTGTAGCCAAGGCAACCCCAACACGACCACATCATGCAGATTATGCAACACCAAAAAGCGAATATCCTGCTGATGCGCAGGAGCCATGCACATGGTCAGCTGGGTCCAGTACTGAGGCTTATTCTTGGCCAAAGGCGTAGCATCAATTCCTCTCAATGGAATGGGATACTGCAAGGGCTCCAAGAAAAACCCACAGCGCCTAGCATACTCCAAGTCCATCAAATTCAGGGCAGCGCCTGAATCCACAAATGCCATGACAGAATAGGATGACAAAGAGCAGATCAAATTAACGGACAAAAGAAATTTCGACTGTACCGTACCAATGGTGGCAGACCTAGCGAACCGCTTAGTGCGCTTAGGACAATCGGAGATAGCATGAGTGGAATCACCACAGTAAAAACACAGCCCATTCTGACGTCTGTGTTCTTGCCGTTCAGCTCTGGTCAAAGTCCTATCGCACTGCATAGGCTCAGGTCCATGCTCAGATAATACCGCCAAATGGTGCACAGTTTTACGCTCACGCAAGCGCCGACCGATCTGAATGGCCAAAGACATAGACTCATTCAGACCAGCAGGCATAGGAAATCCCACCATGACATCCTTAAGGGCTTCAGAGAGACCTTTTCTGAAAATTGCTGCCAGCGCACATTCATTCCATTGAGTGAGCACAGACCACTTCCTAAACTTCTGACAATATATCTCTACCTCATCCTGACCCTGAGACAGAGCCAGCAAATTTTTCTCTGCCTGATCCACTGAATTAGGTTCATCATACAGCAATCCGAGCGCCAGAAAAAACGCATCAATATTACATAATGCAGGATCTCCTGGCGCAAGGGAAAATGCCCAGTCTTGAGGGTCGCCACGTAATAAAGAAATAATGATCTTAACTTGTTGAACTGGGTCACCAGAGGAGCGGGGTTTCAAAGCCAGAAACAGTTTACAATTATTCTTAAAACTCAGAAACTTAGCTCTGTCTCCAGAAAACAAATCAGGAATAGGAATTCTTGGCTCTAACATAGAATTCTGAACCACAAAGTCTTGAATATTTTGTACTCTTGCAGTGAGATGATCCACACAAGAAGACAGATCTTTAATGTCCATCACTACACCTGTGTCCTGAACCACCCAAATGTCTAGGGGAAAAGAAAGACAAAACACAGTACAGAGAAAAAAAAATAGTCTCAGAACTTCTCTTTTCCCTCTATTGAGAAGCATTAGTACTTATGGCCTCAAGTACTGTTATGAACAGGTGATTCAGAACCACAATGGACCTAGTGGTTAAGAGCACACAAAGTGACCTGATAGTTACTAACATAGGACGAGCTCTGAGACGTGGGAACTCTGCTGACCGCAATTCCTAATCCTATCATACCACACTAGAGGTAGCCGTGGATTGCGCCTAACGCTCCCTATGCAACTCGGCACAGCCTGAGAAACTAGCTAGCCCTGAAGACAGAAAAATAAGCCTAACTTGCCTCAGAGAAATTCCCCAAAGGAAAAGGCAGCCCCCCACATATAATGACTGTGAGTTAAGATGAAAATACAAACACAGAGATGAAATAGATTTTAGCAAAGTGAGGCCCGACTTACTGAATAGACCGAGGATAGGAAAGATAGCTTTGCGGTCAGCACAAAAACCTACAAACAACCACGCAGAGGGGGCAAAAAGACCCTCCGCACCGACTAACGGTACAGAGGTGCTCCCTCTGCGTCTCAGAGCTTCCAGCAAGCAAGAAAAACCAATATAGCAAGCTGGACAGAAAATATAGCAGACAAAAGTAACACAAGCAAAACTTAGCTTATGCAGGGCAGACAGGCCACAAGAACGATCCAGGAGAAAGCAAGACCAATACTGGAACATTGACTGGAGGCCAGGAACAAAGAACTAGGTGGAGTTAAATAGAGCAGCACCTAACGACTTAACCTCGACAGCTGAGGAAGGAAACTCAGAAGCTGCAGCCCCACTCACAGCCACCAGAGGAAGCTCATAGACAGAACCAGCCGAAGTACCACTCATGACCACAGGAGGGAGCTTGACCACAGAATTTACAACAGACCACCCCAGGAAAGGAAGACCAAGAGTCACCTCTGCTTCTGAGGATAAGTTTATCTGAGTCACCAGCCTCAGAAATCGCAGGTTAACAGCAGCTCAGATTAGAGACCAGTCAATGCCACACAGAGTTCTAGCAGCAGACACATCTCTACAACAACTGTTAAGAGGAGACTTTGTGCAGCAGGCCTTCATGGTAAAATAGCTGCTAGGAAACCACTGCTAAGGAAGGCAACAAGCAGAAGAGACTTGTTTGGGCTAAAGAACACAAGGAATGTACATTAGACCAGTGGAAATCTGTGCTTTGGTCTGATGAGTCCATGTTTGAGATCTTTAGTTCCAACCACCGTGTCTTTGTGCGAAGCAGAAAAGGTGAATGGATGGACTCTACATGCCTGGTTCCCACCGTGAAGCATGGAGGAGGAGGTGTGGGGGTGCTTTGCTGGTGACACTGCTGGGGATTTATTCATAATTGAAGGCATACTGAACCAGCATGGCTACCACAGCATCTTGCAGCAGCATGCTATTCCATCCGGTTTGTGTTTAGTTGGGCCATCATTTATTTTTCAACAGGACAATGACCCCAAACACACCTCCAGGCTGTGTAAGGGCTATTTTACCAAGAAGGAGAGCGATGGGGTGCTACGCCAGATGACCTGGCCTCCACAGTCACCAGACCTGAACCCAATCAAGAAGGTTTGGGGTGAGCTGGACCGCAGAGTGAAGGAAAAAGGGCCAACAAGTGCTAAGCATCTCTGGGAACTCCTTCAAGATTGTTGGAAGACCATTCCCGGTGACTACCTCTTGAAGCTCATCAAGAGAATGCCAAGAGTGTGCAAAGCAGTCATCAAAGCAAAAGGTGGCTAATTTGAAGAACCTAGAATATAAGACATAATTTCAGTTGTTTCAGACTTTTTTGTTAAGTATATAATTCCACATGTGTTAATTCATAGTTTTGATGCCTTCAGTGTGAATGTACAATTTTCATTGTCATGAAAATACAGAAAAATCTTTAAGGGTATGTGCACACGTTGCACATTTCCTGCAGATCTGCAGCTTTTTTTTCTGTGCAGAAACGCAGCAGATCTGCAAGTCATTTACAGTACAATGTAAATCAATAGGGAAAAAAAATGCTGTGCTAATGGTGCAGAAAAATCTGCACGGAAAACGCAGCAGATTCAAAAAAGGACCATGTCAATTGTTTGTGCAGATCTGCTGCGTTTCTGGACCCATTCCATAACAGAAATCCGCAGGGGTAAAAAAAGGAAGAAATCTGCACAAAAGTCTGCAACGTGTGCACATACCAAAGAAAGGCGCAGAATCTGACCTGCGTTTTCTGCCAAGAGATGCAGAATCTGCACAGAAAATTCCACTGTCAAATCTGCAACGTGTGCATATAGCCTAAATGAGAAGGTATGTCAAACTTTTGGTCTGCACTGTATATTGTTTCCTGAAACAACAGGAATTTAGAGACTAAAAATGCCCCAGTGGCCAGTGTGAAAATTGTAAGATTTGAAGTTTAGATTTTTAATACAGATTGTGATATAAATTAAAATGGACAAACAAATTGCATTTAATACAAAAATCTGATAAAAAAAATTTGGTAATTTATTTACATGCCGTAATTTCCCTATAAATGGGTACAATTGCAAAGAACTTGTAGAAACAAGCAGGCAAGCAGCTCTGCAATTTACGTCAATAACAAAGGGATTTTTAATTCCATAGATTAATTTTTTTTGTCTAGGTTACTTGCTACCTCTTCAGTGAATCGGAGGTTACTGGTTTCCCAGGTAAGGAGTGTGAACTTTTTGCTTTAGAGCTAACAAGCACTTCTCTGAGGCTGGATCGCTTGATCTGGCCATCTTTAGTGCCCCTGTGCACCTCCCATTCTGAAGAGGCCAAGCTTACTTTGCTAGCAATATGGGAAAGGACACAGTGTGGGTCAATAACATGACCAAACTGTCATCACACCACCCATGGCAAACAAGAAGCTGGGAGGCAGCAAACAATGAGCATGAGGAAATTCGGGCCTTTTACTATGTGTATCCAACTATGCAACAAATAACTTTCTTCATGTAATTTTATCCAGTTCTTAACAATTGCAAATATGGTTAGGATTGTACAAATGCAACAGCTCAGATATTCACCAATTATTCCCACAGCCAGAAGAGTCCTGTTCGCCCGGTCAGTATGGCTTATTTTTAAGCTTGGTAGTAACATTAGTCCATTCTTATTGTAAGTCTTCGCCTATTGGATCCACGTTGCAGAAGCTGGGATACATTTACAACATTCAAGCTCTGATTTGTGTTTCGTTTTTACAGCCAAATGCTTTTCAGTCAACACATGTGGTACAAATATCAACAGAGCTTCCAATCCAAGTTGCTCTTGGATAAGGTTTATAGCATTCATAGAAAGGATCTTTTGTTTTCTATGTCAAAAAATCTTTCGGAATCTGCCAGCTCATATCAAAGCTTAAAGGGCAAGAGATAAAATACTGTTTAATTGAAGGTTGCCTCGTCCTTCTTATAACTATGAGCCGTGAGTTTATATAACCTGTTGTCGTCACACCACCTTCAGTTAAAAAATTCCATGTTGAATTTACATATGGACAACTATATGGCTTTTTGTTATATTCATATTTATATATACAGTACAGACCAAAAGTTTGGACACACATTCTCATTTAAAGATTTTTCTGTATTTTCATGACTATGACAATTGTACATTCATACTGAAGGCATCAAAACTTTGAATTAACACATGTGGAATTATATACTTAACAAAAAAGTGTGAAACAACAAAAAATATGTCTTATATTCTAGGTTCTTCAAAGTAGCCACCTTTTGCTTTGATGATTGCTTTGCACACTCTTGGCATTCTCTTGATGAGCTTCAAGAGGTAGTCACCGGGAATGGTCTTCACTTCACAGTTGTGCCCTGTCAGATTTAATAAGTGTGATTTCTTGCCTTATAAATGGGGTTGGGACCATCAGTTGTGTTGTGCAGAAGTCTGCTGGATACACAGCTGGTAGTCCTACTGAATAGACTGTTAGAATTTGCATTATGGCAAGAAAAAAGCAGCTAAGTAAAGAAAAAAGAGTGGCCATCATTACTTTAAGAAATGAAGGTCAGTCAGTCTGAAAAATTGGGCAAACTTTGAAAGTGTCCCCAAGTGCAGTGGCAAAAACCAGCAAGTGCTACAAAGAAACTGGCTCACATGAGGACCGCCCCAGGAAAGGAAGACCAAGAGTCACCTCTGCTTCTGAGGATAAGTTTATTCGAGTCACCAGCCTCAGAAATTGCAGGATAGCAGCAGCACAGATTAGAGACCAGGTCAATGCCACACAGAGTTCTAGCAGCAGACACATCTCTACAACAACTGTTAAGAGGAGACTTTGTGCAGCAGGCCTTCATGGTAAAATAGCTGCTAGGAAACCACTGCTAAGGACAGGCAACAAGCAGAAGAGACTTGTTTGGGCTAAAGAACACAAGGAATGGACATTAGACCAGTGGATATCAGTGCTTTGGTCTGATGAGTCCAAATTTGATATCTTTGGTTCCAACCACCATGTCTTTGTGCGGCGCAGAAAAGGTGAACAGATGGACTCTACATGCCTGATTCCCACCGTGAAGCATGGAGGAGGAGGTGTGATGGTGTGGGGGTGCTTTGCTGGTGACACTGTTGGGGATTTATTCAAAATAGACGGCATACTGAACCAGCATGGCTACCACAGCATCTTGCAGCGGCCTGCTATTCCATCCTGTTTGCATCTAGTTGGACCATCATTTATTTTTCAACAGGACAATGATCCCAAACACACTTCCAGGCTGTGTAAGGGCTATTTGACCAAGAAAGAGAGTGATGGGGTGCTACGTCAGATGACCTGGCCTCCACAGTCACCAAACCTAAACCCAATCGAGATGGTTTGGGGTGAGCTGGATTGCAGAGTGAAGGAAAAAGGGCCAACAAGTACTAAGCATTTCTGGGAACTCCTTCAAGATTGTTGGAAGACCATTCCTGGTGACTACTTCTTGAAGCTCATCAAGAGAATGACAAGAGTTTGCAAAGCAGTCATCAAAGCAAAAGGTGGATACTTTGAAGAACCTAGAATATAAGACATATTTTCAGTTGTTTCACACTTTTTTGTTAAGTATATAATTCCACATGTGTTAATTCATAGTTTTGATGCCTTCAGTGTGAATGTGCAATTTTCATAGTCATGAAAATACAAAAAATCTTTAAATGAGAAGGTGTGTCCAAACTTTTGGTCTGTACTGTATGTCAATAAAAATTTCAGTTGAATAGTGTAAACACAGCTGTCAAGTATAAAAATATCAGGTTTTTACCTGTTGATTTCCAAGATAATAGGAGATTAAGGAGATAGAAGATTTTGAGTAAAAAAGCATTTAGAGGAGGTAGGAGTATTGAAGAAGCAGAGTTTCAGGGTTATATAGGGTCATATGGATGAAAAGGGAGTTAAATGTATTGAGGGTGTCAAGGAACAGTACGATCTTGATTCTGAAGAGCATTTAGAGAAGTCAGAAGAGTTATGGAAGCAGGGTATCATCAGAGTCTTGAGGAGGAAGAGAGGATTCAATATAATTGTGGATTATGAGTGTTAAGGAAGATTAGGATCTTGAGGAGGAAAAGTACAGAGTAGTCAGAACATTTGTGAACTCAGGGGTCGATGAAGAGTAGGATCTTGAGGAGGAAGACCATAATGAGGAGTCAGAGTGATTGTGGAAGCAGGATGTCAAGGTAGAGTAGAACCCCAAGTAAAAGCATATAGGAAAGTGAGAAGAATTGTGGAAGCAGGGTGTCATGAAGAAGTACGATATGTAGGAGGAAAAGCCTATAGAGGAGTCAGAAGAATTTTGGAAGCAGGGTGTCATATAGGAGTATGATCTTTATGAGGAAAAGCATATAGAGGAGTCAGAAGAATTGTGGAAACTTTGTGTTGAGGAAGTGAAGGATCTGAAGGAGGAAAAATGTATAGAGTAGTCAGAAGAGTTGTGAACGCAGGGGTTAATGGAGAGTAGGATCCTGAGGATGATGAGTATATAGCGGAGTCAGAAGTATTGTGGAAGCAGAGTGTCCTGGGAGTGTAAGCTTTTTGGGTATTAAGAAGTGGAGTGTTGAGGAAATATTGAGTGTTGAAATCAAAAGAGATATTACAGATAATCTGTTCCCATGAACATGCAGCCCAATCTGCAGGCATCATGTTAGAGAGCAGGAGGAACTGATCAGATTGGTAAAAAAATTGGGGGAAAATAATAATTATATCCTGTGTTTATTCGTATAAACTTCTGCTCTTTCTGGGATTTTTCGTCCAGTCGGTGGTGCTGTGAATGGCTGACAGCTTTCGTTGTATAAGTGTGCATACAGAGGTTGCTGTCAGTCACTGATCCAACCGCCCATTGGACGGTAGAAAATCCCAAAAAGAGCAGAGGATTAAATTCTTGAAACACTGTTAAACTGATGAACACTGTTATACTAAATCTTTTCTTACAAAATCACAGTGCATATAGATCTGCTCAGATTCCCCTGCTCTATAACAGTGTCTACAGATTGGACTGCATTTTCATGGTGACATGTTCTCTTTAAGGAGTCAGGATTATTGGGGAAGTAGGTTATCAAGAAAGACTAGGATCTTGATTAAAAAGAGTGTTTTAGGCAATCAGTACTATTGTGGAGGTAGGATGCTGAAGAAATGAAGGATGTTGAGGACTATGAGGATGTTGAGGTGTCAGGAGTATTGTGGAAGCAGATTGTCAAGAAGTTCTAGTGTCTTGATGTCCTGAGGACCAAGAGCATATTGAGCATGCAGAAGATCTTCACTAGGTAGAGGGTTTTGGAAGTGTAATGTATTGAAAAGACAAAGGGTAAAGAAATCTACTCAAAATCTATGAACAGGCCTATTTGTTAAATGATCTAATTAAGGCTATCAGCACATTTAATTCCGATACACAATGATTGTGTCCATAGACCCTAAATTTCACCTCTGGCATATGGTTGCTAATGATGGAGACATCTTTTGGAAATACAGTGTTAGGCATACTTGCATACTCTCACCAGCACTCTCAAAAAAAGGAAAACAAAGTCCTTGATGATCAGAAGAGTTGGAGTATGCATCACAAACGTGTGTAGTGGACATGGCCAAGGGGACTAATTAACTCCAAAAGGGCAAGTATGATGCTAGAGGTTCTCAAGTGCATAGATTGGTTACCATTGGTGTGGAGGATGTGCTCAAAATTTGTGGAAACAGTAGTTTTAAGGAGATTGAAGGTTTCTTCTTCCTTTCAAAGTATATTTTATCTCTACTATTTCTTGGTTATAGGTGAAGCAGAGGATAATCAGCTGTGACCATATCTAATCAATTTCCGGTCTTCTTCTAATTAGGTTCACCGTTTCCGAAACTAAATTGGCTGAAGAAAGACTTCCCAATGCCAAATAACTCATTTGTGCTTGCAAATGGTGCTCTCCTGCTGACAAACATCACAGAGGAAAGTGAAGGAATATACATGTGCATCGCAACAAATGTTCTTGGAAAAACAGTAGCAATGTCTGCTCTGCACTTATCTGGTTCGTATCAATCTCTAACTGCATTCTTTGGTCATGAGCTAGCGTGCCGTGAGGTTTTATAATCCTATCAGTTTTTATGGCATTCCTGAGAAATAATAGCTGTAGCAAAATGTTGTGCCTTTATTTTCGAAAACCCTAATTTTAATGAAAAAAGGCAGCTTTGGACTCTTTTGGAAATTGTAACCTTTAGTCCAGCATGTGGTTTGAGATGACGTCTGTCTGGAGTTGCTTCCAGCTCATTATCCTGGTATTGTACTGGTATTGTACTGCTCTTTACATGTGCAAGGTAATGAAATGGAAATGCTTACCAACGCCTTTAATGTTTAAGGTCAACTTTTTCTTTGGAGATTGGCACATCCTAAGCAAAATTTAGCAAATTCACTCTTTTGACAATACCTCTCTGATTAACCCTTGAAATTAGCCTTTTTTGGAGATGCTGTGACAGAGTCAATCCAGATGCATGAAGAAGAAGCATTGCTAAATTGAGATTCAAGAGTATAGCTAAAAAAAGCCAGAAGGAGTCACAAGCCATGGTATAAGGATAGACAATCTTTAATAACATGGCTTTCATAAGCAATTTTCTTTAGGCTAGGCGGTCTTTTAGATTGAATGCAATACTGCTTGCTTACCACTAGAGAGTGCTCCAGCACGAAGAACAGCGGGCCATCCAGTAGAGCAGTGTTCCCCAAGTCCGGTCCTTAAGAGCCACCAACAGGTCATGTTTTCTGGATTTCCTTAGTATTGCACAGGTGATAATTGCATCACCTGCACAGGCAATAATTCCATCACCTGTGCAATACGAAGGAAATCCTGAAAACATGACCTGTTGGTGGCTCTTGAGAACCGGACTTGGGGAACACTGCAGTAGATGGAGCTCCAACACTGGAAACAGCCGGAAAAAAATTGCCACCGAGAGGAGCAGAGTCAGTCAGGGTGCTGGGACTGCCGGAAATGGAAAAATTCTACCCTATGTGTACATACTGTTTACACTGGATTTTCTGCAGAAAAAGCAATGCTTGAAAACATTTTTTAGGATAATCTTGTGTTCATTGCTCAGGAGCAAAGATATTCTGATCGCATAGTGGCTAAAGGAGGCTCCATCAACAGCCATTTATAGACCTGTATAGAGCGCCGGATGTTTTTATTAGCGGTCACAGATTTTAATCTGTAGTTCAGCATGTAGTCACATAAAAATACATAGATAGTGAACGTGAAAATTTTTGCATATGATCCAGAGAACAAATTAAATTATGATTTGCTAAACCAATATGAATATTAATATTATAGGTAAGACGATGTCTGGTGCTACAGAGGAACAGACTCGAAAAGCCAAAAGACGTGTTCTAATGGCATCAACAGTTGGAACTAGCACTGTGGTGAAGCTCGGTGACCTCTTACGTATTGGTAAATCTTCTTTTACTGTATGATATAAATTGTATCGTATGAGCTACTATATATAAGTCAAGTTTTAGCTACATTTACGTGCTAATGTAGGTGCGTTTTCATGTTTCTAACCAGTAAAACACAAATTTCATAGAAAGTCTAAAAATTAGGTTGCAATTGTATTTGACGTCAGTATTCTATTCACACGTTTCAGAAATTTCCACAATTGATAATTTGCTCTATATATCTAAATATATGCAAATGTATTTTTAGCCACAGAAATTTCAACTAATCTCACATACACACAATTTTTTTCAGAAAACATTTTTTCCTGACAGTTTTATTACATTTTTTGTTTACATTTCTTGGTCAAAAATACCATGTTACAAAATAAAACGCAGTACATACAATTAGTTGTAGTTTGTGACAATTGGCTGGGGTTTTCAGATGGGTTGTTTGAGTTCATAGTAAGCTAACAGTAGGCCTAAATGCATGATTGAGATGAAAATAAGAATACTGTAGCTGCATTACTGACCAATTTACTGCACAAAAACCGATTCTCACCCACCAGTACTTGGTGACATGGCTGCAGATGATGACCAGAGCAGCACTAGACTCAGTGGTCATGCCACAGTAGATAAGTTGAGACCACTATCCCCAGTGATTGGCTGCAGGGGTCACAAAATGTAAATATGACTTCAGAAGAGAGCAGGGGAGAGGCAACACTGAAGAAGCAATTGGTAGGAGTTGCTAATACGTATATTTTCATGGTGATAACGCTTTTGGGTTAACTTGTTGGACAACAGCTTTAGAAACAGAGGCCTTAAAAAAACATTTTAAGAAGCCGACCTTCTCTCAATTATCTCAATTAAGAGTGAGTGGTCACCACTGGGTTTCTTTGATTGAGTAGAAAAATATCAGCACTGTATGGTTCCACTATCAAAGCCTGGACAGTAATTTTCAAACAACGCCTCACCATGCAAAATTAGCTGTTAATGTGGCATAAGGAGTAGAGCCGAACTGCAGAAACACACGTGTATAGCAAAGAAGTAGCATCACAAATGTGCAGATTTTGGTGATTGACCCATTTGCACCAAAATGTTTGACTTTTGTGCTTTTCTGTCCACTTTTCAAAAGTGCTGAGAAAAGTTTGTGGGGTTTAACCCCTCTGTGACCTTAGACGTACTATCCCGTCGAGGTGCCCTGGGCTTATCTGACCCTGGACGGGATAGTACGTCATAGCCGATCGGCCGCGCTCACGGGGGGAGCGCGGCCGATCGCGGCCGGGTGTCAGCTGCTTATCGCAGCTGACATCCGGCACTATGTGCCAGGAGCGGTCACGGACCGCCCCCGGCACATTAACCCCTGGCACACCGCGATCAAAGATGATCGCGATGTGCCGGCGGTGCAGGGAAGCACCGCGCAGGGAGGGGGCTCCCTGCGGGCTTCCCTGAGCCCCCCGCAGCAACGCGATGTGATCGCGTTGCTGCGAGGGTCTCCTCACCTCCCTCCCTGCTCGAGCCCCGGATCCAAGATGGCCGCGGATCCGGGTCCTGCAGGGAGGGAGGTGGCTTCACAGAGCCTGCTTAGAGCAAGCACTGTGAAGGCTGCAGCGCTGCATGTCAGATCAGTGATCTGACAGAGTGCTGTGCAAACTGTCAGATCACTGATCTGTGATGTCCCCCCCGGGACAAAGTAAAAAAGTTACAAAAAAATGTTCCAAATATGTAAAAAAAATTAAAAAAAATATTCCAAAATAATGAAAAAAAAAAAAAATATTATTCCCATAAATACATTTCTTCATCTAAATAAAAAAAAAAAACCAATAAAAGTACACATATTTAGTATCGCCGCGTCCGTAACGACCCGACCTATAAAACTGTCCCACTAGTTAACCCCTTCAGTAAACACCGTAAGAAAAAAAAAAAAAAAAACGAGGCAAAAAACAACGCTTTATTATCATACCGCCGAACAAAAAGTGGAATAACACGCGATCAAAAGGACAGATATAAATAACCATGGTACCGCTGAAAGCGTCATTCTGTCCCGCAAAAAAAGAGCCACAATACAGCCTCATCAGCAAAAAAATAAAAAAGTTATAGTCCTGAGAATAAAGCGATGCAAAAATAATTATTTTTTCTGTAAAATAGTTTTTATCGTATAAAAGCACCAAACCATAAAAAAATGATATAAATGAGGTATCGCTGTAATCGTACTGACCCGAAGAATAAAACTGATTTATCAATTTTACCAAACGCGGAACGGTATAAACGCCTCCCCCAATAGAAATTCATGAATAGCTGGCTTTTGGTCATTCTTCCTCACAAAAATCGGAATAAAAAGCGATAAAAAAATGTCACGTGCCCAAAAATGTTTTCAATAAAAACGTCAACTCGTCCCGCAAAAAACAAGACCTCACATGACTCTGTGGACCAAAATATGGAAAAATTATAGCTCTCAAAATGTGGTATTGCAAAAAATATTTTTTGCAATAAAAAGGGTCTTTCAGTGTGTGACGGCTGCCAAGCATAAAAATCCGCTAAAAAACTCGCTATAAAAGTAAATCAAACCCCCCTTCATCACCCCCTTAGTTAGGGAAAAATAAAAAAAAATGTATTTATTTCCATTTTCCCATTAGGGCTAGGGTTAGGGCTAGGGTTAGGGCTAGGGCTAGGGTTAGGGCTAGGGTTAGGGCTAGGGTTAGGGCTAGGGTTAGGGCTAGGGTTAGGGCTAGGGCTAGGGTTAGGGTTAGGGCTAGGGTTAGGGCTAGGGTTAGGGCTAGGGCTAGGGTTAGGGCTAGGGTTAGGGCTAGGGTTAGGGTTAGGGCTAGGGTTAGGGCTAGGGTTAGGGCTAGGGTTAGGGCTAGGGCTAGGGTTAGGGTTAGGGCTAGGGTTAGGGCTAGGGTTAGGGCTAGGGCTAGGGTTAGGGCTAGGGTTAGGGCTAGGGTTAGGGTTAGGGCTAGGGTTAGGGCTAGGGTTAGGGCTAGGGTTAGGGTTAGGGCTAGGGTTAGGGCTAGGGTTAGGGCTAGGGTTAGGGTTAGGGCTAGGGTTAGGGCTAGGGTTAGGGCTAGGGTTAGGGTTAGGGTTGGGGCTACAGTTAGGGTTGGGGCTAAAGTTAGGGTTAGGGTTTAGATTACATTTACAGTTGGGAATAGGGTTGGGATTAGGGTTAGGGGTGTGTCAGGGTTAGAGGTGTGGTTAGGGTTACCGTTGGAATTAGGGTTAGGGGTGTGTTTAGATTAGGGTTTCAGTTATAATTGGGGGGTTTCCACTGTTTCGGCACATCAGGGGCTCTCCAAACACGACATGGCGTCCGATCTCAATTCCAGCCAATTCTGCGTTGAAAAAGTAAAACAGTGCTCCTTCCCTTCCGAGCTCTCCTGTGTGCCCAAACAGGAGTTTACCCCAACATATGGGGTATCAGCGTACTCAGGACAAATTGGACAACAACTTTTGTGGACCAATTTCTCCTGTTACCCTTGGGAAAATACAAAACTGGGGGCTAAATAATAATTTTTGTGGGAAAACAAAAAGATTTTTTATTTTCACGGCTCTGCGTTATAAACTGTAGTGAAACACTTGGGGGTTCAAAGTTCTCACAACACATCTAGATAAGTTCATTGAGGGGTCTAGTTTCCAATATGGGGTCACTTGTGGGGGGTTTCTACTGTTTAGGTACATTAGGGGCTCTGCAAACGCAATGTGACGCCTGCAGACCAATCCATCTAAGTCTGCATTCCAAATGATGCTCCTTCCCTTCCGAGCCCTCCCATGCGCCCAAACGGTGGTTCCCCCCCACATATCGGGTATCAGCGTACTCAGGACAAATTGGACAACAACATTTAGGGTCCAATTTCTCCTGCTAACCTTGGAAAAATACAAAACTAGGGGCTAAAATATAATTTTTGTGGAAAAAAAAATATTTTTTATTTGCATGGCTCTGCGTTATAAACTGTAGTGAAATACTTGGGGGTTCAAAGCTCTCACAACACATCAAGATGAGTTCCTTAGGGGGTCTACTTTCCAAAATGGTGTCACTTGTGGGGGGTTTCTACTGTTTAGGTACATTAGGGGCTCTGCAAACGCAATGTGACGCCTGCAGACGATTCCATCTAAGTCTGCATTCCAAATGGCGCTCCTTCCCTTCCGAACCCTCCCATGCACCCAAACGGTGGTTCCCCCCCACATATGGGGTATCAGCGTACTCAGGACAAATTGGACAACAACTTTTGGGGTCCAATTTCTCCTGTTACCCTAGGGAAAATACAAAACTGGGGGCTAAAAAATAATTTTTGTGGGAAAAAAATTTTGTTTTATTTTTATGGCTCTGCATTATAAACTTCTGTGAAGCCCTTGGTGGGTCAAAGTGCTCACCACACATCCAGATAAGTTCCTTAGGGGGTCTACTTTCCAAAATGGTGTCACTTGTGGGGGGTTTCAATGTTTAGGCACATCAGTGGCTCTCCAAACGCAACATGGCGTCCCATCTCAATTCCTGTCAATTTTGCATTGAAAAGTCAAACGGCGCTCCTTCCCTTCCGAGCTCTCCCATGCGCCCAAACAGTGGTTTACTGCCACATATGGGGTATCAGCGTACTCGGGACAAATTGGACAACAACTTTTGAGGTCCAATTTCTTCTCTTACCCTTGGAAAAATAAAAAATTGGGGGCAAAAATATAATTTTTGTGAAAAAATATGATTTTTTATTTTTACGGTTCTGCATTATAAACTTCTGTGAAGCACTTGGTGGGTCAAAGTGCTCACCACACCTCTAGATAAGTTCCTTAGGGGGTCTACTTTCCAAAATGGTGTCACTTGTGGGGGGTTTCAATGTTTAGGCACATCAGTGGCTCTCCAAACGCAACATGGCGTCCCATCTCAATTTCTGTCAATTTTGCATTGAAAAGTCAAACTGCGCTCCTTCCCTTCCGAGCTCTCCCATGCGCCCAAACAGTGGTTTACTGCCACATATGAGGTATCAGCGTACTCAGGACAAATTGGACAACAACTTTTGAGGTCCAATTTCTTCTCTTACCCTTGGAAAAATAAAAAATTGGGGGCAAAAATATAATTTTTGTGAAAAAATATGATTTTTTATTTTTACGGTTCTGCATTATAAACTTCTGTGAAGCACTTGGTGGGTCAAAGTGCTCACCACACATCCAGATAAGTTCCTTAGGGGGTCTACTTTCCAAAATGGTGTCACTTGTGGGGGGTTTCAATGTTTAGGCACATCAGTGGCTCTCCAAACGCAACATGGCGTCCCATCTCAATTCCTGTCAATTTTGCATTGAAAAGTCAAATAGCGCTCCTTCCCTTCCGAGCTCTCCCATGCGCCCAAACAGTGGTTTACTGCCACATATGGGGTATCAGCGTACTCAGGACAAATTGGACAACAACTTTTTGGGTCCAATTTCTCCTGTTACCCTTGGTAAAATAAAACAAATTGGAGCTGAAGTAAATTTTTTGTGTAAAAAAGTTAAATGTTCATTTTTATTTAAACATTCCAAAAATTCCTATTAAACACCTGAAGGGTTAATAAACTTCTTGAATGTGGTTTTGAGCACCTTGAGGGGTGCAGTTTTTAGAATGGTGTCACACTTGGGCATTTTCTATCATATAGACCCCTCAAAATGACTTCAAATGAGACGTGGTCCCTAAAAAAAATGGTGTTGTAAAAATGAGAAATTGCTGGTCAACTTTTAACCCTTATAACTCCCTAACAAAAAAAAAAATTGGTTCCAAAATTATGCTGATGTAAAGGAGACATGTGGGAAATGTTACTTATTAAGTATTTTGTGTGACATATCTCTGTGATTTAATTGCATAAAAATTCAAAGTTTGAAAATTGCGAAATTTTCTAAATTTTCGCCAAATTTCCGTTTTTTTCACAAATAAACGCAGGTACTGTCAAAGAAATTTTACCACTATCATGAAGTACAATATGTCACGAGAAAACAATGTCAGAATCACCAGGATCCGTTGAAGCGTTTCGGAGTTATAACCTCATAAAGGGACAGTGGTCAGAATTGTAAAAATTGGCCTGGTCATTAACGTGCAAACCACCCTTGGGGGTAAAGGGGTTAAAGATGGGACAGCACCTTCTGTGACACTACAAATTCTCTATAATATATTGATAGACATACCAACTCATACAGTAACTAGTGTACATTTCCTTTTCTTGTGCAGCAGGCATACACCAACTTTACTAAGGAGTGGATCACTTAATACAATTGGCACGTCTTACACCAGTTAAACCGGGAGTATGTCATATCTCCAGCAAAATCCACTCTATAGATTTAGCTATGGATTTGTGGTGTATTTTATTGCTATTTCCATTGAAAAACTTTCTGCCACATATGAACTTGACCTTAAAATATGTTAAGAACTGATGTTAAATACATTATAACTGGACCAGGTATAAAAAAATTATACTGTGTAACACAGTCCCATAATGTCAAATAATACTGCTGGTTTTCCTGCAGGTTGTCCAGTGCAGACAAGCCACCAAAATACAATTCATTGGTTTCTAAGAAAACAACCAATAGAAGAAATTAAAGACTTGAAATATCGTTTTTTGGTTTCTGGACGGGTTCTAGAAATAAACCCCTTGTCTGAGCAGAGTACTGGAGAGTTCAGCTGCTGGACGTCAAATGATTCAAGGACAGTGTCAGCCTGGGTGACCGTCTCTATAGAAGGTGAAGTTTTATAGACATTGGAAATTTACACCAGATACCTTTTATTCTGATAAAAAGGCACAATGTGGTAGAAAATTATTATCAGCCATAGTCAGGAGGTCTCAGTGAAGGACTGGGGTACCAAGGGCCCACCACTAGAAAGGACTGTCGGGGCAAACTGTTCAGCTACATGAAAATATTACCTTACCCTCAGTCAAAAATGTACCTAACTTCTCTATAATAATAAACAGGGTCGTAGTTGGCTAAATGAGTGATGAGATTTTCTTCCTGTGTGTACATAGTGTGCCAACGATTGCTCATCTATAAGTTGTTAAACTGTAAACCGCTGCGGAATATGTTGGCGCTATATAAATAAAGAATATTATTATTATTATTTTTAAGTGAGGTGGGACCAACTCCTGCAAAGCGTCCCATCCCATCCTGGGAAGACTTCACTGCTACTTCAGCCTCCATACCCACTCATTATCAGTGATGTACAATTATATCCACAGATGCCAACAAATTTAAGAGCCATATATGTATTGACAGGGCAGAGGTTTATCTAAGGGGCTGGTGCTGGGTGGTGGGAGATCATGAATAAGCCATGGTTTTTATGTAATAGGGCTAACATAAAAAATGAATATCTGCCCTTGGTGAAAAAAAGCCTAACTACAATTCTGGCTCACTGGTTGGCAATTAGATTCCGAGAATGTTTTCAAATTTTAAAGTTAAATTGCAGTGGAGCTGGAAGTTGAGTGCATTAAATCTGGCTTAACTCAACATTTTACCACTTGCCAAAGGGTGGATTATTGAAGGTTTAATTTTGTACTCAATCCTTCAGAACTGCTTTTGCTTCCATGGTGAGAAAAATATTTTTAATTCCATGGATCTTTAAGTGTAATCTAAGTCAGTGCACGCTGGAGTAAGAGTTCAAGTCTTCCACCATGAGAACAATTTTCTCTGCCTCCCTCAGACAACAAAGTGCTAACTACATACACCTCTCAACTGATGTTTGGTTCTACATTTATCATGGCCAGAGGTTTTACTGGTTTCTGTATCGATCTGTTCCAATTAGTAATAATAAACTACCAGCATATTGTGCCATGCATATGTTTCTTGCTAAAACATTATCAACCTGATTCTTGCAAATTCTTGAATGCATAAATGACTTGGACTAATTAGTACAGAAATAGAAAAAAATATGCATTGAAAAGAAAATATTGGAAAACAATGAATTAAGAATGGCTTCATGACTTGCAGTAATGAGGCTGTGGATACAGCTGGGAGCTATCATTTGTTGCTGGTTATTGTAGAAAAATCTGGCTCTTTTTACAGTGTCATAAAAACTCTGTGCTATTTCATATTGAAGTGTTGAAAAAAGGATGGACACATCACGGTCAGCCTTAGCCAGCATGCTACCCATGGTTAGATCAACCCTGTGGCTTGATACAGTGCACACAGCAACATACAAATCCAATAACTAATGCAGTATAACTGAAAATAAATAAATTCATAATAATTCATAATTATTAACATGGTCCAAAAACAAACTCCATTAATATAGACGGTGTTAGGGTTGGCAGAACGCACCGAATATATATTTATTAGAAGAAGTTGGTGCGTTCGCAACCCAGGATCCACCGTGCAGGAAAGCACCTGCAGCTAGATATGGCAGTACAATATAGTAGTATAAACAGACTCTGTTACTTCACAGAGTCTGTTAGCAAAGATAACGCTGTGCCCTGTTTGGCTCACAGAGGCACACAGCTACTAAGTAGAGCAGATGGTAGTCATGCAGTCAAATGCAAACCTGAAACTCCTCGCCGGAGGTGCCAGCATTCTAGGGGCTTATTTCAGCCGGGTCCCTGAATACACACACACGAAACTCCTCACCGGAGGTGCCAGCATTCTAGGGGCTTATTTCAGCCAGGTCCCTGACTGCATACAAACATGACCACACTGGCGCTGAGCTGATACATAAATTGATACTAGCGCATGGCCGTGCGGTCATGCGCACCTCTTATAGCTGCAGCACAAACAGGACCTTCCTAGAAGGACCAATGAAAGGCTGCCACAGACGTTGAACACCTCAGGACCTTCCTAGAGGACCAATAGGATTTGCTGCAGTACCTGAACATGTGACCCTTGATCTCCAATGAGAGATCTTACCCTGGGCATGCTCAGAAGGGGAAAAGTAGGACTTAGTCCCAAAGACGTCTGCTCGCTGCTGACCAGTACTGGCTACAATGGCAGAAGCTGGAAGGACAGCACTAACCCTTTGCACAGTGTCAGACTGAGCATGACGCTGGGACCGACGCCTCCGCTGAGCAGGCTCCACTGCGGCAGGAGAAGAATGGGAGACCGCAGCGGAGATGGCTCGAGATTCCCCCTGTGCAGAGGCAGGAACTCGACCCCTAACAGACGGCTTCACCAAAACATACATTGGGACTTTGCGGTAGCCCAAAACACAATGTTTCCACCTCCATGCTTGACAGTGGGGACAGTGTTCTTTGGGTCTGAGGCAGTATTCTTCTTCCTCCAAACACGGCAAGTTGAGTTAATTCCAAAGACCTCAATTTTTTATTCAACTGACCACAGCACCTTCTCCCAATCACTCACAGGATCATCCAGGTGTTCATTGGCAAACTTCAGATGGGCCTGCACATGTGCCTTCTTAAGCAGGGGGACCTTGCGAACACTGCCGGATTTTAAACCTTTATGGCATAATGTGTTAGCAATGGTTTTCTTGGTGACTGTGGTCCCAGGTGCCTTGAGATCATTAACTTGTTCCCCCCGTGTAGTTTTAGGCTGACCTCTCACGTTCCTCATGATCAATGATACCCCATGAGGTGAGATTTTGCATGGTGCCCCAGATCGATGTCGATTGACAGTCATTTTATAGTTCTTCCATTTTCTTACTTTTGCACCAACAGTTATCTCCTTCTTACCCAGTGTCTTAATTATGGTTTTGTAGCCCATTCCAGCTTTGTGCAGGTCTATGATCTTGTCCCTGACATCCTTATAAAGCTCTTTGGTCTTGCCCATGAGTCTGACGGATTAATTGAGTCTGTGGACATGAGTCTTTTATAAAGGTGACTATGTAAAACAGCTGTTTTCATTGCAGGTAATGAGTTGATTAGGAGCGTCTAACTGGTCTGTAGGAGCCAGAACTCTTAATGGTTGGTAGGGGATCAAATACTTATTTCTCACTGCAAAATGCAAATAAATTTATATAATTTATGCAATGTGATTTTCTGAATTTTATTTTTCATATTCTATCTCTCAATGTTAAAATTAACCTACCCTTAAAGCAAGGGATTAAATAATTATTTCCTTCACTGTAGCACTGAGCACAAAATGCATCAGGATTACCTGGGTTTGCAAATGTGTGCGTGCCCAAATTGGGTGAACATATACGTATTTTTTAGGAGTATATCGAAAAGTATGATCATGAGACTGCAACCAATCGTTACCCAAGGAAAACAGAATATACTGCATATGAGCACATTATTTTAGTGACCTTAAAGAAGCACTCCCATAAAAGATTTTATACTTTCACTAAATTGCAATCATCATATTATAAGGCACTGAGTACTGTGACAAAGTCAATGGTAAAATACTGGAGGGGAGATATTGTATGTTTCACTGAGACTATTAGCTTCAGTGATTTGAAACCTAGAAGTTTTGCCCCAGCACTCTAAGTTCTGAGAGGAGTTAACCGGCCATTTTAAGGGCTGGGTTTTTTTGTGGACAGCTAACATGTGGGTGGGAGGCTTTCCACCATATCTCCACCCCACTGTGTGACTTAGGATATGAATAGTCAACCTTCTGAGGCATTCAGTGTTCGGTAGGCCTGGAGAGAGGAACTCCAGTGCTCTGTGTCTTGATAAGGAAAGCTGAACCATTGTATGTTTATTATATTTTCTTAGTGGGCGGGACTGTGCTGTATGTTATGTTTTATTTTTCCTTAGACCAAAAAGGCCTTGTTTATTTTTGCTAATTCTGCACTGAGTTATGCAGCACCCTTAAAAAACCAGTGAGAGATTTAAAGAGACAGCATTCCTGTGCCTACCTCAGTGTGCAGCCTTTTCCCTTCTACCCAGCTAATTCTTCACTTTTCCATTAGGTCTATGACATCTCGTGATTATGAACAGACTAGCTGAATCCTTCTAATTCTATGTATAAACAGCAAGTCTATTTTTCACACATGAGTCATCATTAAAACCACAATTCTACATCACAACAGAAACTCTGATTTCATTCATTTCAGTGTCCACGTGACTGTCACAACTTCATAACTGCCGGTCACAATTGCACTGATGAATGCATGATCATGTAAGTAATGTAGCATACTTGTTTGATCATGCCTTCACATGAGCCTTTGCAAAATGGTACCTGGGGCCAGCTTTCTCCATGCTTTGTGCTCAAAGTCTCAGCTCAAGAGCAAACAGTGGCATTTAAAATTTTGGACAACCCTTGTCAAAATTACTGTTATTGTGGACAGCTAAGCAAGTTGTAGATTAAATGATCTCTAATAGGCCTAAAGTTAGAGATGACACATTTCCTTTGTATTTTAGGCAAAAATATATACCGTATATACTCGAGTATAAGCCGAGATTTTCAGCCCATTTTTGGGGGCTGTAAGTCCCCCTCTCGGCTTATACTCGAGTCATACCCAGGGATCGGCAGGGGAGGGGAAGTGGGGGCTGTCTAATTATACTAAACTACTCCTGGCGCGGTCCCTGCATGTCCCTGCTTCCCCAGCGCCGCAGCTTCTTCCTGTACTGAGCGATCACATGGTACCGCTCATTACAGTAATGCATATGCGGCTCCACCTCCCATAGGGGTGGAGCCGCATATTCATTACTGTAATTAGCGGTAACAATGACAGCTCAGTACAGGAAGAAGCTGCGGCACCGGGGAAGCAGGGACATGCAGGGACCGCGCCAGGAGTAGGTTAGTATAATGGGGTGGGGAAGCGCTGCGCGATATTCACATCTCCTTGTTCCGGTGCCGCTCCGTCTTCAGCATCTTCTGCAGTGACGCTCAGGTCAGAGGGCGCGGTGACGTGGTTAGTGTGCGCCCTCTGCCTGAACGTCAGTGCAGAAGACGCTGAAGATGGAGTGGCACCGGAACGAAGTCAGATGAATATTGAAAGTGCCAGGGGGCCTGAGCGACGGAGAGGTAAGTATGTGATTTTTTTTTATCACAGCAAATGGGGCAAGTGTCTGTATGGAGCATCTTATGGGGCCATAATCAACATTTGTGCAGCACTATATGGGGCAAATATCTTTATGGAGCATCTTATGGGGCCATAATCAACATTTGTGCAGCATTATATTGGGGAAATGTGTCTATGGAGCATCTTATGGAGCCATTATTAACCTTTATGCAGGATTATATGGGGCATATTTTAATATGGAGCATCTTATGGGGCCATCATAAACTTTATTGAGCAATATATGGGGCTCCTGATTCAATATGGATATTCAAAAACACTTAACCTACTGATGTCTCAATTAATTTTACTTTTATTGGTATCTATTTTAACTTTTGACATTTACCGGTAGCTGCTGCATTTTCCACCCTAGGCTTATTCCCAAGTCATTAAGTTTTCCCAGTTTTTTTTAGGAGGGTCGGCTTATACTAGGGTCGGCTTATACTCGAGTATATACGGTCTATTATAATGTTTTACATTTTTACATTGCAAAAAGAAAAATGGGCTGATGCAAAAGGTTGGGCACCCTTGGCGATTTGTGTGCTCAGATTAATTTCCCTTTTGTTATGTAAAAAATGATATTATATATACAGTACAGACCAAAAATGTGAACACACCTTCTCATTTAAAGATTTTTCTGTATTTTCATGACTATGAAAATTGTACATTCACACTGATGGCATCAAAACTATGAATTAACACATGTGGAATTATATACTTAACAAAAAAGTGTGAAACAACTGAAATTATGTCTTATATTCTAGGTTCTTCAAAGAAGCCACCTTTTGCTTTGATGACTGCTTTGCACACTCTTGGCTTTCTCTTGATGAGCTTCAAGAGGTAGTCACCGGAAATGGTCTTCCAACAATCTTGCAGTAGTTCCCAGAGATGCTTAGCAATTGTTGGCCCTTTTGCCTTCACTCTGCGGTCCAGCTCACCCCAAACCTTTTCAATTGGGTTCAGGTCTGGTGACTGTGGAGGCCAGGTCATCTGGCGTAGCACCCCATCACTTGCCTTCTTGGTCATTCTCCTGATGAGCTTCAAAAGGTATTTACCGGGAATGGTTTCCACTTCAAAGGTGTGCCCTGTCAGGTTTAATAAGTGGGATTTCTTGCCTTATAAATGGGGTTGGGGCCATCAGTTGTGTTGAGCAGAAGTCTTGTGGATACACAGCTGATAATCCTACTGAATAGACTGTTAGAATTTGTATTATGGCAAGAAAAAAGCAGCTAAGTAAAGAAAAACGAGTGGCCATCAATACTTTAAGAAATGAAGGTCAATCAGTCTGAAAAATTGGGCAAACTTTGAAAGTGTCCCCACGTGCAGTTGCAAAAACCATCAAGCGCTACAAAGAAACTGACTCACATGAGGACCGCCCCAGGAAAGGAAGACCAAGAGTCACCTCTGCTTCTGAGGATAAGTTTATCCGAGTCACCAGCCTCAGAAATCGCAGGTTAACAGCAGCTTAGATTAGAGACCAGGTAAATGCCTCACAGAGTTCAAGCAGCAGACACATCTCTACAACAACTGTTAAGAGGAGACTTTGTGCAGCAGGCCTTTATGGTAAAATAGCTGCTAGGAAACCACTGCTAAGGACAGGCAACAAGCAGAAGAGACTTGTTTGGGCTAAAGAACACAAGGAATGGACATTAGACCAGTGGAAATCTGTGCTTTGGTCTGATGAGTACTAATTTGAGATCTTTGGTTCCAAAGACCGTGTCTTTGTGCGACACAGAAAAGGTGAACGGATGGACTCTACATGCCTGGTTCCCACCGTGAAGCATGGAGGAGGAGGTGTGATGGTGTGGGGGTGCTTTGCTGGTGACACTGTTGGGGATTTATTCAAAATTGAAGGCATACTGAACCAGCATGGCTACCACAGCATCTTGCAGCGGCATGCTATTCCATCCGGTTCGCGTTTAGTTGGACCATCATTTATTTTTCAACAGGATAATGACCCCAAGCACACCTCCAGGCTGTGTAAGGGCTATTTGACCAAGAAGGAGAGTGATGGGGTGCTACGCCAGATGACCTGGCATCCACAGTCACCAGACCTGAACCCAATCGAGATGGTTTGGGGTGAGCTGGACCTCAGAGTGAAGGCAAAAGGGCCAACGAGTGCTAAGCATCTCTGGGAACTCCTTCAAGATTGTTGGAAGACCATTTCCAGTGACTATCTCTTGAAGCTCATCAAGAGAATGCCAAGAGTGTGCAAAGCAGTCATTAAAGCAAAAGGTGGCTACTTTGAAGAACCTAGAATATAAGACATATTTTCAGTTGTTTCACACTTTTTTGTTAAGTATGTAATTCCACATGTGTTAATTCATAGTTTTGATGCCTTCAATGTGAATTTACAATTTTCATAGTCTTGTGGTCGGCGCTCATCGCAATGCAGTAAATCTACTACATAGCGGCGATCTGACGATAGCTCCTATGTAGCAGGGCCGATCGAGTTGTGCCAGCTTCTAGCCTCCCATGGAGGCTATTGAAGCATGGTAAAAGTGAAAAAATATTTAAAAAAATAAAAAAAATATAAAAGTTTAAATCACCCCCCTTTTGCCCCATTCAAAATAAAACAATTAAAAAATCAAACCTACACATATTTGGTATCACCGTGTTCAGAATCACCCAATCTATCAATAAAAAAAATCGCTAAACGGTGTAGCGAGAAAAAAATCGAAACGCCAGAATTATGTTTTTTTGGTTGCAATGACATTGCATTAAAATGTAATAACGGGCGATCAAAAGAATGTATCTGCACCAAAATGGAATCATTAAAAACGTCAGCTCAGCATGCAAAAAATAAGCCCTCACCCAAGCCCAGATCACGAAAAATGGAGACGCTACGAGTATCGGAGAATTGCGCAATAATGTTTTGGTTTTTTTTTAGCAAACTTTGGATTTTTTTTTTACCACTTAGATAAAACATAACCTAGACATGTTTGGTGTCTATGAACCCCTAATGACCTGGAGAATCAAAATGCTAGGTTAGTTTTAGCATTTAGTGAACCCAGCAAAAAAGCCAAACAAAAAACAAGTGTGGGATTGCACTTTTTTTGCAATTTCATCGCACTTGGAATTTTTTTCCCGGTTTCTAGTATACGACATGCTAAAAACCAATGATGTTGTTCAAAAGTACAACTTGTCCCACAAAAAACAAGCCCTCACATGGCCATATTGACGGAAATATAAAAAAATGTATGGCTCTGGGAATTAGGGGAGCGAAAAACGAAAACGCAAAACTGAAAAAGGGCAAGGTCTCGAAGGGGTTAAAATAGTAAAAAAATCTAAGGCATAGAAACTTAAAGGAGTATTCCGATTGTAAGAAGTTATCACCTATTGGAATAAGTGCTAACTACTAGACCAGTTGGGGTCTAATTGATGAATTTGACTTTTATTGCTATAGAATAGAGTAGGAATGTGACTGCCCGAACACCACTCCGCCACTCCACTACTCTGCTTTCTAAGGCAATCCCATAGAGACTGAATGGAGCGTGTGACGAGCATGTGCAATCCTGCTCCATTCTAATAAGATTAGGTTCTGGTTCTGCTGATCACTGGGGTCCTAGCGGGCGGTCTACCACCAATGTAAATGTTAACAGTTGTATCGCTGCAGAGTATTTTTCATTCTTCCCAGTTGTCCTACAGCATCAGTCAACAGATCACAGGCTGCTGTTTCGGGAAACCTGCATTTTGCGGCGAGCCGCCCACAGCCTGTGATCTCCTACCACCATTATTACAGGTTGTTATAGAGTGCACCGTCACACATTGTGGTAATGTAATCAATGCTATCCGCAAATCAGAGGACCCAATGTCAGTCTCTGTTTCATTTTATGGCACAAGTACATTTTGTAATAAAAGCTTTTGTTTGCCACAGTGTACAGGCTGGAATATGGTGAATGGAGTCCTTGCTCAGCGCCTTGTGGGAACATGGGATCTCAGTTACAAACACAACATTGTATAACCAGGGAAGGACACAGGGTGAACGTTTCTTTGTGTGAACATCTTGAACCATTGCTGGACCGTTCTCAGCTATGTAACATACAAGACTGCCCTGCCAGGTAAGGCAAATCGGGTAACGGAGAAATGAAAGACGTGTCAATCTGTAGAGTTTCTCTTTCACAGTATGTGACATATATTATCCATTCCTAGATGGGCCACAGGTTCCTGGTCTGAATGCTCTGCCTCCTGTGGCACTGGATACCAGCAGAGACTGGTTGGCTGCCAACAGATCACGTCAGACAGTCATGTAAAGGTGCTGCCTTTAAATTCTTGTGGATTTACTGATCGACCAGCCACACGGAAGCCATGTTCTGTTGATACTTGTGTGGATTGGATTCCCCAGGCATGGGGGCAGGTAAATATGAGTGTGATCCAATAATCTATAAGGATATCAGAGGTAGCAATCTCATCCTGAGCGTGGTGTCTGATACTGTCAAAGTACGACAAAGATGATCCATGAGACGATTCTATGTTGGCGCTGAAAGTATTACTCACCAGAAAAATCCGCAAATCTCTGTAAGGCCTCATTCACACATCTGTGTTTGTCATGTGTGTTCTATCCATTTTTTTTCCCAGATAGAACAAGTTCCCATTATAATCTATGGGGCTGTTCACAGGTCCATGTTTTTTCACAGATCGTGTGTCCGTGAAAAACTCACGCAGGCATGTCCAGTCTTACGGATGAAAACAGCCAATGCAAGTCTATGGGTCCGTGAAAAACACGTACAGCAAAAAGATGACATCTGTGTACAGTCAATGTGCTGTCCGCATTTAAAATGGCAAATAATAGGAAAATATTTGTAATTTATTGATTTAACCATCCATGAAAATTGCTGATGGTAAAAATGGGCGTATGTACCATACTTTGACCACACACTGATCCAAAACACTGATGCCACGGTACCATTTTTTATGTATGTGTTCAAACACGGATGTGTGAACGAGGCCTAATAGAAGGACCCCAAATAGGAATAACCTTTACGTGTAAATTTACATTTGCACCACATATATTTGGGTTCTCGTAGACCCATCAACAATATGTATCCAAAATTTTCCACTTTTTTCAGGTCATACATGGCACCTTACTAGCTGATAATCTTAGCTGTTTTTCCCATGTGGACAATGATTATATATTAAAATCTATCACCTTTGTACTTATCGCCCTAATGAAAACATCCCAGTAATATTGCTTATTCACACCTTGCAGAAAGTGGCACTTACAGGAGAACATAAAGCCGGAGCTGAAAGTATGTAGACACTATGCAATTCAGCTTGTTGTGTATGTGGAAATATTCTCTATAAAATTTTGATTCTAGTAATTTTTTTTATTATAGTCATTTTCTAGAGGGAGCTGAACCAAAACAAACATCGGCGTGTAACCGTGTTAAACCCCCCTTGGCAGAGATAGTGTAATGAGTAAGAACGCTTGGCTTCTGTCATGCACCTCTTGTCGGAGGATGATTGGACATAATTAAAATACACAGCCCTAAGCTTTGAGCAGAAGCACCGCAGATGTGTGTAGAAAACCAATAACCATTATTAAACTCCACCAAAACATTAGTCTTTATGAGAAAATTCATCAGTGGAATAAGGCCTTGTTCTTAGCCAAATTGCAGAATTTAACACTTTCACTGGCAAGAAGCTGGAAATGTAGATTTTGCTTTTTAATTAAAAATATTACCACTGGGAAACTAGTATTTTACCTCACCGGAGCCAGCTTGTTTCCACGTCTGTAAAGATTGTCACAAGTTATACTTTACTTCGGCCATGTAATGTATAAAATGAAAGGTAATTAATCCACTATGGAGCTCTCATGTCATGTCTGCTGTAAATAATATTTATATTACTCATAAAATATCAATTCTGGAGCATCTCCTAATCACTGAAATCTGCACCATGCTGCGTTCTTAATTATGGAACTGTATGAGTTCAAGTGTTCTGGCGCTTTGCCTGACTCTTCCCACTTGCCCTGTAGCTGTGGCAAGTGGGGTTCATATTTATGGGGTTGATGTCACCGTTGTATTGTTTGATGACATCAAGCCCACGGATTAGTAATGGAGAGGCATCTATAAGATAGCTATCAATTACTAATCCTATAGTTGTATGGTAAATAAAAACACAGCCAGAATAAAGTATTTTATTAGAAATAAAACAAAACACAGTTTTCCATTTTTATTTAAAAAAAAACAAATACAGTTATACTTACAGTGGGGCAAAAAAGTATTTAGTCAGTCAGCAATAGTGCAAGTTCCACCACTTAAAAAGATGAGAGGCGTCTGTAATTTACATCATAGGTAGACCTCAACTATGGGAGACAAACTGAGAAAAAAAAATCCAGAAAATCACATTGTTAAGGACTCGCGGAACGCACCAAGTATAGATGATATGAAACTAGGTGCGTTCGCAGTCCGAGGTCCACCATGCAGGTAAAAACCCTGCTGCTAGTAAGACGGACTATATGGCGGTACTATAAGTATACATGCACGGGTTAACTTCACCCTGCGTGAAGGAAGCGATCCTGTTGTGTCACAGGACCACGGTACCGCACATAGAGCGCGAGCAAGAAGTCAGCGAACACAACCCCAACACAGGATTGAAGTCCGATTAGACCACTTGCTGGCACAACACCGCAACTGGGTGTGTAAGGAAACTATTAAAAAAGTATATAAAGGCACGAGAGTGCATGCAGTGCCGCACTGACGGACGCCACTAACCACCCAGGCTTGGGTAAGGAAAGCGCAGAGGAAGCGCACGGCGCCGTACAGGCGGTCACAGCAACTAGACACTGTTATGTGTGTAACGTGCTGTAGGATAAGTCGGGCGCTAGATAGCAAACATACACCTTCCACGAACAGTCATCCAATAGGGAGGGTATTTTAAAGAGCGACTTTCACTCACAACACACACACATATAATCAAGACAATACTAGCGCATGGCCGTGCGGTCATGCGCAGTTTGTATAGTTGCAGCACAGGAAGCTGCTACTGAAGTTTTGCCCTCTCAGGACCTTCCTGGAGGACCAATGGAATATGCTGCAGTACCTGAGCATGTGACCCTCGATCTCCAACGGGAGATCTTGCCCTGGGCATGCTCAGTGTGTGCAAATAAGGACTTAGTCCCAGAGAAGCCCGCTCGCCGCAGATGAGTGCAGGGTACAACAGGAGAGCCAGAAAAGGCAACAGTAACCCTTTGCACAGAATCAGTCCCAGCAAGACGCTGGGAGCGACGCCTCCGCTGAGCAGGCCCCACTGCGGCCGGTACAGAATGGGAGACCGCAGCAGACAGGGATCGAGATTCCCCCTGTGCAGCAGAGGAAACTCGACTCCTAACATTACCCCCCTTCCTAGGGCCCCCCCTCCTTGGGCCTCACCACGCTCGAAGGCAGCAATGAGCTGCGGAGCCCGAATGTGCTCAGCAGGCTCCCAGGACCTGTCCTCAGGGCCATAACCCTTCCAGTCCACCCAAAAAAATTTTTTGCCACGTACCACCTTGCACCCCAAAATAGCATTCACCTCATAATCGTCCGAAGACGAACCCGATGTCCCAGCAGATGACTCGGAAAACAGGGACATGTACACGGGTTTCAGGAGGGACACATGAAAGGTGTCGGTGATACCCAGGCGTGGCGGAAGAGCCAAGCAATAAACCACAGGATTAACCTGTTCGAGCACTTTGAAGGGACCCAAGTAGCGAGGAGCAAACTTAGTGGACTCAACTCGCAGCCTGATGTTACGGGCGGAGAGCCACACCAAGTCGCCAGGAGCAAAGGTCGGAGCGGGGCGCCGATGAGCATCGGCGGAGGACCTCATTCTCTCCTTAGAGGCCCGAATGGCATCCTGAGTGCAGTCCCAAATATCCCGTGCCTCCACAGCCCAGTCTGCCACCCTGGAGTCTGCGGAAGATACGGGCATAGGCACAGGTACCCGTGGATGCTGACCATAGTTGAGGAGGAATGGGGTTTGTCCAGTGGAGTCGGCTACGGCGTTGTTCAGCGCAAACTCTGCCCATGATAGCAAGGATGCCCAGTCATCCTGCCTGGCTGAAACAAAATGTCGCAGGTATGTGACCAAGGTCTGGTTGGCCCTCTCTACCAACCCATTCGTCTCGGGATGATAAGCGGAAGAGAGATTCAACTCAATACTGAGAAGATGACAAAGCTCTCTCCAGAACCGAGACGCAAACTGGGGACCCCGGTCACTGACAATTTTGTCAGGCATACCATGTAGGCGGAAGATGTATTTAATGAACAACGCTGCCAAGGCCCGTGCAGAAGGTAACCGTGGTAGCGGCACCAAATGCACCATTTTTGTGAAATGATCGGTGATGACCCAAATGATGGTACAGCCGCGAGATTTGGGTAAACCCACGACAAAGTCCATCCCGACCATTTCCCAGGGCCTATCTGCCACCGGCAAGGAATAGAGCAACCCAGCTGGCCTTTGACACGGAGATTTATTTTTGGCGCAGGAGACACACGCCAGAATATAATCTCTGACATCCCGGGCCATATGCGGCCACCAGTACGTCCTCGCCAGTAGCTCAGATGTCCTCTTTGTCCCAAAGTGTTCACCCACCCTGGACGAATGAGCCCAAGAGAGAACCTCCGGTCGCAAATTAATGGGCACAAAAGTCTTGCCCGGAGGCACAGACTCCAGCGAAACCGGCGCTACGGTTCTCAGGCTCTCGGAAGGGACAATAAGCCGAGGCTCCTCTTCCTCCTCTTCAGTTGACATAAGGGAGCGAGAGAGAGCGTCAGCACGAATATTCTTCTCCCCGGCGAGAAAATGAAGGGAAAAGTGGAACCGGGAAAAGAACAAGGACCATCTGGCCTGACGAGAATTTAGCCACTGGGCTGTTTGCAAATAGACCAAATTTTTGTGGTCCGTGTAAACTTGGAAGGGAAAGCGTGCACCTTCCAGAAGATGTCTCCACTCAGAAAAGGCCAATTTCATTGCTAGCAGCTCCCTATCCCCGATGGAGTAGTTTCTCTCCGCTGGCATGAAGGTCTTAGAGAAGAAGAAGCATGGATGCTTCCGACCTTGAGCATCCTTTTGATAGAGGACTGCTCCAGCACCAACGGATGAGGCATCCACCTCCATTAGGAATGGCTTATCCACATCGGAACGATGTAAGATGGGAGCGCTAGCAAAGTGGGACTTAATAGAAGTGAAGGCCTTGGAGACCTCTTCCGACCACAATTTGGGATTCGCTCCCTTCTTGGTGAGGGCTACCAAGGGAGCTACCAGAGTTGAGAAGTGGGGAATGAACTGGCGGTAATAGTTAATGAACCCCATAAAGCGCTGCACCGCTTTAAGAGAATGGGGCTCTCGCCAGTCCATCACAGCCTGTAGTTTGGCAGGATCCATAGCCAATCCCTGGGCGGAGATGATATAGCCCAGGAAAGGTAAGGACTCCTGCTCAAACATACACTTCTCCAACTTAGCATAAAGAGAGTTTGCCCGTAGGAGGTCGAAGACTCTGCCAACATCTCTCCGGTGGGAGTCAATATCTGGAGAAAAGATGAGAATATCATCCAGATAGACTACAACTGAGGTGGAAAGCATATCCCGGAAGATGTCGTTGACAAAGTCTTGGAAAACGGCTGGGGCATTACAGAGCCCGAAGGGCATCACCAGATACTCATAGTGCCCATATCTGGTGTTAAACGCCGTTTTCCATTCGTCCCCTTCACGGATGCGAATCAGGTTATAAGCACCCCGCAGATCTAATTTAGTAAACACTCTAGCTCCCCGAAGCCTATTGAAGAGCTCGGATATCAAGGGCAAAGGATACTTGTTCTTAACGGTGATAGCGTTAAGACCCCTGTAGTCTATGCATGGACGTAATTCCCCATTCTTCTTCTGCACGAAGAAGAACCCTGCCCGAGCAGGTGACACTGACTTCCTGATGAACCCTCTTGCCAGATTCTCTTGAATGTACTGAGACATGGCCTCCGTCTCCGGGAGAGATAATGGATAAACTCGACCCCGGGGAGGCTCCGCACCTGGCAAGAGATCGATAGGACAGTCATAGGGGCGATGGGGCGAAAGGGTCTCCGCCGCCTTTTTGGAGAACACGTCTGCATAAGACCAATATTGCTTGGGAAGAGAGGAAAGATCTGCGGGTACCTCTGTAGTAGCAACCTGAACGCACTCTCGGTGACACGTAACTCCACATGATTCACCCCATCCCAGAATTCTGCCTGAGGACCACTCGATGTGAGGAGAGTGGTACCGTAACCAAAGTATCCGCAACAGGACCTCATCAATCCCCTCAGGAATGATGAGCAGGGATATAATCTCCTGATGGGATGGTGACATGGACAGAGTAAAAGGGATGGTCTGATGTGTTATCTGTGCAGGGAGTGTCGACCCATTCACCACTCGTACCGTTACTGGTTGAGATAGCATAACCAGGGTTATTGCGTGACATTGGGTGAAGGCAGAAGACATAAAATTGCCCTCCGCTCCAGAATCCACGCAGAGCTCCACCGAGTGGGAGGATGAGCCAAAAGTTATTGTCCCCTTAAAGGACAATTTGGAGGCAAACGTCACCGTGTCTAGTGCACCTCCACCTACTACCACTAGACGCTGACGTTTCCTCGACCGCTGGTGACATCTGGTGGCTAGATGTCCTGACTGTTGGCAAATATGGCAAACCTGGAGTGCACGAGCGGTCCGGGACTTAGATCCCTGTTATGAACTGGTGATTCAGAACCACAATGGACCTAGTGGTTAAGAGCACACAAAGTGACCTGATAGTTACTAACATAGGACGAGCTCTGAGACGTGGGAACTCTGCTGACCGCAATTCCTAATCCTATCATACCACACTAGAGGTAGCCGTGGATTGCGCCTAACGCTCCCTATGCAACTCGGCACAGCCTGAGAAACTAGCTAGCCCTGAAGACAGAAAAATAAGCCTACCTTGCCTCAGAGAAATTCCCCAAAGGAAAAGGCAGCCCCCCAGAGGCGTAGCTAGAGCTTTTGCCGCCCGGGGCTGTTCCCGAGTTTGGCGCCCCCCCCAACCCCCCCCAGCTCAATACACACAAAGGTTACCAAAAATGGTTTTCCTGTTTTGTAGAACTTAAACTGGGCCTAATGGTGTCACCCCCACATGCCACACCTGTGACTTAATACCACCACACCATGACCAGGCCACATAGTGACCGAATAATACTACATACAAGGGACAAATACCACCGCACCATTTCCAGACCACATATTACCACCACATAGTGACTGAATACTACAATACTGATCAGTAATAAAAAAAAACCACAATACTATCACCATAAGTGCCAGTATTCACAGGAGATCTGTACTTAGTATGCAGTGTCTGTGTAGAGGTAATACAGAGATCACTGGTGACATTATACACAGGACCTCTATATAGTATACAGTGTATAGTGTCAGTGTATAGGTAACACTGACTCACCAGTGACGTCTCTAGGTGAAGTCCTTCATCTTTCATCCAGCACAGACCGCCATCATTCCTTCCAGCCAGGACTCGTTTCTGCAGGAAATAACAGTTATCTCGAGCTCCGCTTGCAGAACACATTACTTAATTTTTCACAACTTCTACATTACACCACATGAAGAAAAAAAGGTGATATAGTGTCACTCTGCACAGTAACAGGACCGCCCCCCATTTAAAACAGTATACTCAAAAAATAAAATAAATACATCACTGCAGTAACAATATCCCTTAATTATCCCCTATGGTAATAATATTCCCCACCCTGGCCCCGTTTATCTCATTCCTGGCTCCAGCCATATGTTGTCGTATCCTGCCCTCATGAGTATCCATTCTACCCCATATGATCTCCCCATCCTGCCCCACCAGCCTCCATCGTATCCGTCCTGCCCCATGATCCAATCCTGCCCCGTGTCTCCAATCATGCCCCGTATCTACATTCTGCCCATGCCTCAAGTCCTGCCCCCAGTGTGTCCAGCATATTACCCCCATGTTGTCCAGCAATCTGCCCCAGTGTGTCCAGCATATTACCCCCATGTTGTCCAGCAATCTGCCCCAGTGTGTCCAGCATATTACCCCCAGTGTGTCCAGCAATCTGCCCCAGTATGTCCAGCATATTACCCCCAGTGTGTCCAGCAATCTGCCCTCAGTGTGTCCAGCAATCTGCCCCAGTGTCCAGCCTTTCCCCAGTGTTTCCAGCAGTCTGCCCCAGTGTGTCCAGCATATTACCCCCAGTGTCCAGCATTGCCCCAGTGTGTCCAGTATATTACCCCCAGTGTGTCCAGCAATCTGCCCCAGTGTCCAGCATTGCCCCAGTGTGTCCAGAAGTCTGCCCCAGGGTCTCCAGCATTGCCTCAATGTGTCCAGAAATCTGCCCCAGGGTCTCCAGTATTGCCCCAGTGTGTCCAGCAATCTGCCCCAGGGTCTCCAGTATTGCCCCAGTGTGTCCAGCATTCTGCCCCATAGTCTCCTGTACTGCCCCAGTGTGTCCAGCATGCTGCCCCATGGTCTCCAGTATTGCCCCAGTGTGTCCAGCAATCTGCCCCATGGTCTCCTGTATTGCCCCAGTGTGTCCAGCATTCTGCCCCATGGTCTCCAGTATTGCCCCGGTGTGTCCAGCAATCTGCCCCATGGTCTCCAGTATTGCCCCAGTATGTCCAGAAGTCTGCCCCAGGGTCTCCAGCATTGCCTCAATGTGTCCTGAGATCTGCCCCATGGTCTCCAGTATTCAGTGTGTCCAGCATTCTGCCCCATAGTCTCCTGTACTGCCCCAGTGTGTCCAGCATTCTGCCCCATGGTCTCCAGTATTGCCCCAGTGTGTCCAGCATTCTGCCCCATGGTCTCCAGTATTGCCCCAGTGTGTCCAGCATTCTGCCCCATGGTCTCCAGTATTGCCCCAGTGTGTCCAGCATTCTGCCCCATGGTCTCCAGTATTGCCCCAGTGTGTCCAGCAATCTGCCCCATAGTCTCCTGTATTGCCCCAGTGTGTCCAGCAATCTGCCCCATGGTCTCCTGTATTGCCCCAGTGTGTCCAGCAATCTGCCCCATGGTCTCCTGTATTGCCCCAGTGTGTCCAGCAATCTGCCCCATAGTCTCCTGTATTGCCCCAGTGTGTCCAGCAATCTGCCCCATGGTCTCCTGTATTGCCCCAGTGTGTCCAGCATTCTGCCCCATGGTCTCCAGCATTGCCCCAGCCCCAGACAGTCAGAAATAAAGAAAAAAAAAAAAAGTAAAATCCTCACCTCTCCCGTTCCCAGCGCAGGTCCGGTGCAGTCAGCGTCTCTCCGGCTCTGCGACGCTCAGGACAGAGAGGCAGAGCGGCGCGCACAGTAGTGACGTCATCGCGCCCTCTGCTCTGAGACGTCGCAGAGTCAGAGGACGCTGAAGCCGCAGGAACCAGGAGAGGTGAGTATTAGAGCGGGGGGCGGGGGCGGGGGCGGGACCCGGGGGTGGGGGGAGCTGGCCCTGGTCGTGGCGGCGGACGGCGCCGCCCGAAGATTTAAAGGGGCGTCTTTTTTTTTTATTTTTTTTTATTTTTTATCTTCTTCTCCTGCAGCGCCGGCCGCCCCCAGCATTGTGCCGCCCGGGGCGGACCGCCCCCCCCGCACCCCCTTCCTACGCCACTGCAGCCCCCCACATATAATGACTGTGAGTTAAGATGAAAATACAAACACAGAGATGAAATAGATTTTAGCAAAGTGAGGCCCGACTTACTGAATAGACCGAGGATAGGAAAGATAGCTTTGCGGTCAGCACAAAAACCTACAAACAACCACGCAGAGGGCGCAAAAAGACCCTCCGCACCGACTAACGGTACGGAGGTGCTCCCTCTGCGTCTCAGAGCTTCCAGCAAGCAAGAAAAACCAATATAGCAAGCTGGACAGGAAAAATAGCAAACAAAAGTAACACCAGCAAAACTTAGCTTATGCAGGGCAGACAGGCCACAAGAACGATCCAGGAGAGAGCCAGACCAATACTGGAACATTGACTGGAGGCCAGGAACAAGGAACTAGGTGGAGATAAATAGAGCAGCACCTAACGACTTAACCTCGTCACCTGAGGAAGGAAACTCAGAAGCCGCAGCCCCACTCACATCCACCAAAGGAAGCTCCAGGACAGAACCAGCCGAAGTACCACTCATGACCACAGGAGGGAGCTTGACCACAGAATTCACAACAGATCCCGCTCGTGACACTACCTTAGGTTCATGAGACTCAGGAGCCTGGGCTGGAGATTCCAAAGGTTTGGCGAAGGTGGGAGCCAGCCGAAACCTCTGCCTACACTGGGCTCGCTCTAACCTCCGCTCGTGAAAACGGAGGTCAATACGAGTAGATACGGTTATTAATTCTTCCAGTGTGGTGGGAATCTCCCTAGTGGCCAGGGCGTCCTTAACGTGGTCAGCCAGCCCCCTCCAAAATATGGGAATAAGGGCTTTATCCGACCACTCCAGCTCAGATGCTAGAGTGCGGAAGTGGACGGCAAAATGGCTGACCAAGGACGAGCCCTGAGTCAATGCCAACAGTTGGAGCGCCGTATCATGGGTGACACGAGGTCCTAAAAAGACCTGTTTCAGAGTGCTCAGGAATAACGGAGCACTCTGCACCACATGATCGCCACGCTCCCACAGCGGCGTAGCCCACTGCAACGCCCTGTCCGACAATAAAGATATGATAAAGCCCACCTTAGCCCGCTCTGTAGGTAAACGAGAGGCCAGAAGCTTGAGATGTATTGAGCACTGACTCACGAAACCCCTACAGGACTTACTGCTACCAGAAAATTTCTCTGGTAGCGGGAGGCGAGATAGCGTCGGTACAGGGGCGGCAGTGGACAAGGTAGCTGCAGCCACACTTGCAGCCTGAACAGCGACAGCAGTAACATCCACAGCTGAGGTTGAACGCTCAAGAGCCGCCAACCTTCCCTCCAGCTGCTGGATGTACCGCTGTAAACGCTGATCGTCCGTCATTACTAGCCAGACCTTGGCGCTAGTATTATGTTAAGGACTGGCGGAACGCACCAAGTATAGCTGATATGAAACTAGGTGCGTTCGCAGTCCGAGGTCCACCGTGCAGGTAAAACCCTGCTGCTAGTAAGACGGACTATATGGCGGTACTATAAGTATACACGCACGGGTTAACTTCACCCTGCGTGAAGGAAGCGATCCTGTTGTGTCACAGGACCACGGTACCGCACATAGAGCGCGAGCAAGAAGTCAGCGAACACAACCCCAACACAGGATTGAAGTCCGATTAGACCACTTGCTGGCACAACACCGCAACTGGGTGTGTAAGGAAACTATTTAAAAAGTATATAAAGGCACGAGAGTGCATGCAGTGCCACACTGACGGACGCCACTAACCACCCAGGCTTGGGTAAGGAAAGCGCAGAGGAAGCGCACGGTGCCGTACAGGCGGTCACAGCAACTAGACGCTGTTATTATTATTATTATTATTATTATACATTTTTATAGCGCCATTTATTCCATGGCGCTTTACATGTGAATACGGGGCAAATATAGACAAATACATTAAACATGAGCAGATAACAAGGCACACGAATACATAAGGAGGGAGGACCCTGCCCGCGAGGGCTCACAGTCTGCAGGGGGTGGGTGAGGATACACTAGGAGAGGGAAGAGCTGGCTGTGCGGCTGTTCAGTAGGTTGAGGATCACTGCAGGCTGTAGGCTTGTCAGAAGAGATGAGTCTTCAGGTTCTTTTTGAAGGTTTCTATGGTAGGCGCGAGTCTGATGTGTTGGGGTAGAGAGTTCCAGAGTATGGGGGAAGCACGGGAGAAGTCTTGGATGCGGTTATGGGAAGAAGAGATGAGAGGGGAGTAGAGAAGGAGGTCTTGGGAGGATCGGAGGTTGCGTGTAGGTAGGTACCGGGAGACCATGTCACAGATGTATGGAGGAGACAGGTTGTGGATGGCTTTGTATGTCAGTGTGAGGGTTTTGAACTGGAGTCTCTGGGCGATAGGAAGCCAGTGAAGGGCTTGACACAGGGGAGAGGCTGGGGAATAGCGGGGGGACAGGTGGATTAGTCGGGCAGCAGAGTGTAGGATGGATTGGAGCGGTGCCAGAGTGCTAGAGGGGAGTCCAGAGAGTAGGAGGTTGCAGTAGTCGAGGCGGGAGATGATAAGGGCATGCACTAGCGTTTTTGCAGTGTTGCGGTCAAGGAAAGCACGGATCCGGGAAATATTTTTGAGTTTGAGACGACAGGAGGAGGCAAGGGCTTGGATATGTGGCTTGAAAGAGAGTGCAGAGTCGAGGATCACCCCGAGGCAACGGGCGTGTGGGACTGGGGATAGTGAGCAGCCATTGACATTGATGGATAGGTCTGGTGGAGGGGTAGAGTGAGATGGGAGAAAGATGATGAATTCTGTTTTGTCCATGTTCAGTTGTAGAAAGCGAGCAGAAAAGAAGGCTGAAATGGCAGACAGACAGTGCGGGATTTTGGTAAGCAAGGAGGAGGGGTCAGGTCCGGAGAGGTAGATCTGCGTGTCATCAGCGTAGAGATGGTACTGCAAACCGTGGGATTCTATGAGCTGTCCCAGGCCGAAAGTGTAGATGGAGAAGAGTAGGGGTCCTAGAACAGAGCCTTGAGGAACACCGACTGACAAGGGGCGAAGTGAGGAGGTGGTGTGGGGGAGGGAGACACTGAATGTTCGGTCTGTCAGATATGACGAGATCCAGGATAGGGCCAAGTCTGTGATGCCAAGGGATGAGAGGATTTGTAGCAAAAGGGAGTGGTCTACAGTGTCAAAGGCAGAAGACAGGTCCAGGAGAAGGAGGACAGAGTAGTGTCGCTTGCTCCTGGCAGTTAGTAGGTCATTGGTGACTTTAGTTAGGGCAGTTTCAGTTGAGTGATGGGAACGGAAGCCTGATTGTAACCGATCAAAGAGGGAGCAGGAGGAGAAGTGAGAGCACAGTTCAAGATATGAACCAAGATATGTGCCATATCTGGGGGCTTAGCCTTACTGTTTCCACCTGCCCTGATGCTGTGACAAGTGAGGTAATACCTGTGGGGTTGATGTCACCCCTGTAACATCAGCCTACAGAAAGCCCACGGCTTAGTCATGGAGAGGCCTCTATAAGACACCCCATTACTAACCCCATAGTAAGAAGCAAAATAAACACAGCAAGAATAAAGTCCTTTATGTGAAATAAAACAAAATGCTCTGGTTTACACATTTACTAAAAAATAAAAAATAAAGTTATACTCACTTCTATTCCATGGAAGCCCATGTCACCTGTAAAAGAAAATAATAAACAACCATATCCCTCATCTGTCCGATGTGCAGATAATCCATTCTGTCCCGCGCTGTAATCCATGTCTAAGTTATGTGGTTTTCAAACTGAACAGTGGCATGAAATCCAGGAGACATTGAGCTGCTGAGAATGCAGCATCAGTGGACTTGATGTCAGCTGACAATACAAAGGTGACATCAACCCCACAACCATCACCCCACCTGCAACCGCACCAGGGAACGTGGGAAGAGGAAGGCTAAGCACCAGATTTCACCAATCTTATGGATGTGCCATTTTTGGCTGAGGACCGATGTTGATAGCCTTGGGGAGGGGGGGGGGGCAATATCTGTGGTCCCTTCCTAGCCTATTAATATCAGCCCACATCTGTCGGTTTAACCTTTGCTGGTTAGAATTTATGGGGGGAACCTACATCATTAATTTCTAAGGTCTGTGTGTAACGTGCTGTAGGATAAATCGGGCGCTAGATAGCAAACATACACCTTCTGCGAACAGTCATCCAATAGGGAGGGTATTTTAAAGAGCGACTTTCACTCACAACACACACACATATAATCAAGACAATACTAGCGCATGGCCGTGCGGTCATGCGCAGTTTATATAGTTGCAGCACAGGAAGCTGCTACTGAAGTTTTGCCCTTTCAGGACCTTCCTGGAGGACCAATGGAATATGCTGCAGTACCTGAGCATGTGACCCTCGATCTCCAACGGGAGATCTTGCCCTGGGCATGCTCAGTGTGTGCAAATAAGGACTTAGTCCCAGAGAAGCCCGCTCGCCGCAGATCAGTGCAGGGTACAACAGGAGAGCCAGAAAAGGCAACAGTAACCCTTTGCACAGAATCAGTCCCAGCAAGACGCTGGGAGCGACGCCTCCGCTGAGCAGGCCCTACTGCGGCCGGTACAGAATGGGAGACCGCAGCAGACAGGGATCGAGATTCCCCCTGTGCAGCAGAGGAAACTCGACTCCTAACACACGTTGTCTGTTTTTTTAACAATTTATTTGCATATTATGGTGGAAAATAAGTATTTGGTCAGAAACAAAATTTCATCTCAATACTTCGTAATATTTCCTTTGCTGGCAATGACAGAGGTCAAACGTTTTTTGTAAGTCTTCACAAGGTTGCCACACACTGTTGTTGGTATGTTGGCCCATTCCTCCATGCAGATCTCCTCTAGAGCAGTGATGTTTTTGGCTTTTCGCTTGGCAACACGGACTTTCAACTCCCTCCAAAGGTTTTCTATAGGGTTGAGATCTGGAGACTGGCTAGGCCACTCCAGGACCTTGAAATGCTTCTTACGAAGCCACTCCTTCGTTGCCCTGGCGGTGTGCTTTGGATCATTGTCATGTTGAAAGACCCAGCCACGTTTCATCTTCAATGTCCTTGCTGATGGAAGGAGGTTTGCACTCAAAATCTCACGATACATGGCCCCATTCATTCTTTCATGTACCCGAATCAGTCGTCCTGGCCCCTTTGCAGAGAAACAGCCCCAAAGCATGATGTTTCCACCACCATGCTTTACAGTAGGTATGGTGTTTGATGGATGCAACTCAGTATTCTTTTTCCTCCAAACACGACAAGTTGTTTGGTTTCATCAGACCATAGGACATTCTCCCAAAACTCCTCTGGATCATCCAAATGCTCTCTAGCAAACTTCAGACGGGCCCGAACATGTACTGGCTTAAGCAGTGGGACACGTCTGGCACTGCAGGATCTGAGTCCATGGTGGCGTAGTGTGCTACTTATGGTAGGCCTTGTTACATTGGTCCCAGCTCTCTGCAGTTCATTCACTAGGTCCCCCCGCGTGGTTCTGGGATTTTTGCTCACCGTTCTTGTGATCATTCTGACCCCACGGGGTGGGATTTTGCGTGGAACCCCAGATCGAGGGAGTTTATCAGTGGTCTTTTATGTCTTCCATTTTCTAATTATTGCTCCCACTGTTGATTTCTTCACTCCAAGCTGGTTGGCTATTGCACATTCAGTCTTCCCAGCCTGGTGCAGGGCTACAATTTTGTTTCTGGTGTCCTTTGACAGCTCTTTGGTCTTCACCATAGTGGAGTTTGGAGTCAGACTGTTTGAGGGTGTGCACAGGTGTCTTTTTATACTGATAACAAGTTTAAACAGGTGCCATTACTACAGGTAATGAGTGGAGGAAAGAGGAGACTCTTAAAGAAGAAGTTACAGGTCTGTGAGAGCCAGAAATCTTGATTGTTTGTTTCTGACCAAATACTTATTTTCCACCATAATATGCAAATAAATTGTTAAAAAAACAGACAATGTGATTTTGTGGATTTTTTTTTCTCAGTTTGTCTCCCATAGTTGAGGTCTACCTATGATGTAAATTACAGACGCCTCTCATCTTTTTAAGTGGTGGAACTTGCACTATTGCTGACTGACTAAATACTTTTTTGCCCCACTGTATATTTAGAATGGAATACCCTTTTAAAAGCTACCTGCCACCAGATCAAAAGTGGAAATATGTTATCCTATTTTATTTCTGCTGCTTTCCTTGATATTGTTTTAGTTTTGTTTTCTTTTTAAAAATTTGCCATATGATTCCAGAGATATTGGCCTTTCTGCTCGCCTTTATCAATAGGTTGTTGCTCACAGGATTCTCTGGGGATATGTCTTTAGGCATGATTGCTCTGAGGGGAATGACTATTAAAGCTGGCATATTGGACTGTAGGGTGAATATTTTAAAAGAAAAAATATATAAAGGAGAGTAATTGAAATAATATAAAAGTAAAAACTGTCCACTTTTAATCTTCTGACAAGTCCTTTTTAAATCTGGAAGGTACCGATTAATTACTATTATAGACAACTATTGTAAAGCTAGCCATGTGTGAAAGTTATCATGCATATCAATATATGCAGTATGTACAGTACTCCCATAGGGGTGGAGCCGCATATTCATTACTGTAAATGAGGGGCCCCACGTAACCGCTCATACAGTACAAGGTGCGGCCAGGACAGGAAGCAGCGAGGGAGCCGGGAGCTGGGTGAGTATTTTAATCACAGCGCGGGGGGGGGGGGGGGGAGGGGGCGCACAGGGGGTGGGAGGGGGATGGGTACCTGGATCTGGATTTTACACACTATTATTCATATCTTATCTACAGCAAACGCTGCTGCAGGGAAGATATGAATGGGGCTTCAGCACGATGCAGGGGACAGCGCTAAACCTTAGTGCTGTCTCCGGCACGGTGCGTGTGGTACCCAGTGGGCACACGGGCGGCACACGTGTGTCGCACGTGTGCCACACTGATGTGCCACAGAAACGCACCGCCACACGGACATGGATAATTCCGGTACCGATTTTTCTGGTACCGGAATTATCTGGACGTGTGAGACTGCCCTAACAGTGCACGGTGAGGATTAAATAGTCTTCAGTTGCATAAAGTGACTGCAGACTTTCATCACAAACCTAAACATCCCATTTAATGAATTATTTTTTAGCAATTAGCAAAATGCAAAGTGAATGAACAAAAGTGAATTCTAAGTCAATTCAATATTCGATATGCCTACTCTTTGCCTTCAAAAAGGGCATCACTTCTTCTAGGTACACTTGTACCCAGTATTTGAAGGAACTTGCAGAGAGGTTGCTCCAAACACATTGGAGAACTAATCACAGATCTTATGTGGATTCAGGCTTCCAAAAATCTTTCTGTCTCTTCATGTAATACTATATGGACTTGGTTTTGAGACCAGGGCTCTATTGGAGGCCGTATCATCACTGTCAGTACTCCTTGTTCTTCTTTACACTGAAGATAGTTATTAATGACATTGGCTGTATGTTTGTGGTCATTGTCCTGATTCAGAAGAAATTTGGAGTTAATTGGACACCTCCCTGATGTTATTGCATGTTGGATAAATATCTGCCTCTATTTCTCAACATTAATCTTGAACAAATCCCCCTATCCATTTGTTAATATGTACGCCAAACTTGCAAGGATAATCCACCATATTTCGCTGTTGCCCACAGACACTCATTATTGTACTGAGCTCTAGTCCTTCGGTGAACAAACTGCCTTCTGTTACAGCTACATATTTCAATTTTTGATGCATCTAGAACACCTGCTGATATTTCTCTTCACACCAGTTCCTGTGTTTCCAGAAAAAGTTGAGTTGCTTGGTCTAGTGTCCATGTTGATGGTATAGCTTTTTGGACGCAGTTTTTCCATGAATACCACTTCTGGTCCGACTTCTCCAAACAGTAGATGGGTGTAGCTGGGTCTCACTGGTTGCTGCCAGTTCTAAGCTGATGGCACTGCTGGACATCTTTTGATGTCGATTGGAAGTAAGCATGATGTGCCTTTTATCTGCTGTGCTAAGTTTCCTTGATCGCTCACTTCATCTACAGTCCTCAACGTTGCCCATTTCTTGGTGTTTCTTTAAAAGAGCTTGAACAGCACATCTTGTAATCCCAGTATGCTTTGAAATCTTTGCGTGGGAGACACCTTGATTATGCAGTATAACTACCTTGTGTCTTGTTGCTGGGCTTAGTTTTGTCATGGTGTATGACCAGTAGCATGAATCTGTCTTCCACATACTCACCTTTGTAGCAGAGTTTGGCTGTTCCTCATTCTGTTTTTATTATTTTATTTAATGACTTTGTTTCAACCTACATATACAAATAATGATCCTTATCACCTGTTGCCATATTTGGTTACTCACACACCTGACTGTAATCCTACCTAATCTCTGACTTTCAAACAAGTGTATCTAGAGCAATTGATCCTGTTTTGAATGCAAATGGTGGTCACACCAAATATTGATTTGATGTAGATTACTCTTTTATTCATTCATTTTGATTTTGCTAATTGATTTTGCAAATTTTCATGGCTAGAGCACGTACTTATTAAACTTATAGCCTATGGGGATGTGCACATGTTCGTGTATCTTTGTGAACTGAGTGCCTGCACCAAATCATGTAGACAAGTCTATGGATCTGTGAACACATCGGACAGCGCTGTCTATTTTTCGCTCATTGTTGGATAGGATAATTCTGAGAAACCACAATTTTTATTATTTTTTTTGCATTTGAGGAAAACTCAACTTTTATCCCTGATGGATAAAAGTGACACACTGACCAAACACAGATAATAATCTGATCCAAAACACTCATGAAAACTGGCCATTTTTTACCCATGGGAAAAATTTGTACAAGACGTATCACTTCTATTTCTGGAAGTATTCTTATTTTGCTGCTTTTTTCCACACCTGCCTAAAACTTTTGCACATTACTGTACATAATTATTTCTCTGTATTTTTCACTACTGGTTAATTTCTGGAATTCACATGGGAAGACTCTCTTAAGTTTGTAACCTCATGTCACAGGAATGGTTTGTTTGGCTTAAATCTCCCCTTCAAACATCCATTCAAATGGTAGATTTATAAACGCTCCAGTTAAATCAGAGGAGGGGATGTGAGACGGTTCTTACAGAAATCTGCCTTTCCTTTCAGTGTTCTAATCGCTGTACCGGACAAGGAATGGGTTTACAGCATCGGTACATACTGTGTCAAGACCGGAATGGAACCACCATGCCAGACGCTCACTGTGACAGCACCAAGAGGTACGTGACCCATCCAAACACACGAGAAGAAGCCAGTAACAGATTACAGATGTCACGCTTATTGGCAGGGCAGCTTTTATAGTGGAAGAAAACAGAACTAATCCAAGAACCTGCAGATTGTTTTTTCTGACACTTAGTTGATCTAATGTTCTGCTGAGATCATCTGAAGCTCTTTATAGCTTTTCCCATTTGATAGATCTTAACATTTAATGTTTCAGCTAAATTCTGGAGAGCGGAGCACAAGATTAATGGAATATTACTACAGTTCCAAAGGGTTAGGAGAGAGCTCCAGCATCTGCTCAATCTGGGATGTGTTCTTTCAACTTTTCATATGTGAGGAAAGATACTTTTGACACATTGTAGGATATTACTTCTATGTCATATAGACATTCATGTAAGATAAACGTCTATGTGTACGGTATTATTAGGCTGCATTTGGGATACCATTTGGGAGGTCTTCTCTGAGTCCATTTTTTGTCACTAAATATTAAAAAGGATCCCTGAAAAGGAAGGAGGAAACATTATTAATGGAAAGGTTTGAGAACTTTATTACTGTTCCCATTTCTGGTGAATAAAAACACAAGATAACCTGGCCTGAATGTCATAGACTTGGTAGTATCCTGCTGGATGTGTGGTCGAATTTTGAACAACTGCAATACAATGCATGTAAAAATGTATGTACTGGGTGTGAATAGCACTATAGTGCAATGCACACTGACAGCTCTGCAAACAGACCATTAATAATCACTAGCATTGCAGTTGGATGTAGGCCCTTATAGTCTCAGGGGACACAAGGGGCTCTGGGCACCCTACAGGACTGCAAAGGGCTATTTACTCTGTGGAGCCATGGTGCTGTGCACATTATCCTTGTGCAATGATACAGTTTTTATTATTTTTGTGCTACAGCATCACTTAAAGTGTTCCTTAACCATAACTAGGTGCTATACCAGCACTGTGCATTGTCTACATAGTGACATCACTCCAAAACATCACAAACACGCAGTCAAATAATCCCATAAAATGTATACATTTATTCAATATTCAGTAAAACATTAGTCAGAAAAAAGGAACAGATAAATGGACAACAATTCGGGAAGGTAACGCACTATGTGGCGGTACAAATTGCCCAAGGACTCCAAGGCCACATCACTGCACAAGCATACCATTGATATAATATATAAGAAACAAATAGCCATACAAATCAAAGGATCAGTATCCCTATATAATACAACAACATCGCATCAATGATGGCCAAGTCACATGAATATACAACAATAATACCTGACCGGGGACGCCCCCGGAAGAAGCCAGGGCGAAACGTGCGTTGGGGTGAGGAGGGTCTCTGTGGCAGTCCAGGGTGATCCCGCAGGCATCGGCACACTAACACAGCGCTCCTGACAGGTAATTTAACCTTTAATTTATGTGATTGAATTGACACTGAGGACATTACTATTCTGTAACATATTGGTCTTTATTTTTGGGCCCTTTGGGTGGATGGGAATTTTCCCTGGGTCTAGTTTGGTGTCAATTAGTATTGGGAGTGTAGTGCTGTGTTGTGCTGGGTGTCTGCGGTTTTTACCCCCTTCCTTATAGCTCCAGATCCCTGCTTATTTATTAATCTCTAATTTTGAGAATATTGCAAATGCATACATTATAGCCAAGGAAATATTACATTATATGATCTTTGGAGCTATATATTTACTATCAAGTATACAAGGTTGCTTTACTGTCTGGAGCCCCTCCTGTTGAATATCTTGGATTATGTTTTTTGTCTGTCATTTTTATATACTTTATGTGTTTTCAATAAATATGGTTAATATTTTAATTTGGTTTGCTTCATTTTGACTACTTTTTTGTAGGTCTTTCTTTGTTGTTATGTATTGTGGAAGTGCCTGGTAGTTAATTGGGATTTTTTTTGATACAACAATAATACCTGGTATGTGCAGCAGTGGGAAGCCAGGAGTCCACCCCGACGCGCGTTTTGGAGCGTAAAGTTCCTTCCTCAGGGGGCGCTGGAAAGTGATGCCATAGGCATCTATTTATCCAGCAGTAACGGAAATGCCCATACTTACATAATACACCGCCCGCTGTACCCGACACACTCAGCATCCACATCGCCAGCTGAGACAGGAAACACGTGGGGCCCCACGTGATCCCCCATCAGGCAGCTGCGGGAACGTCAGAACAGGCAGGACACGGGCAGTGCGCATACGTGGCATAATAGTATAGAAACGGCCATACCAGAAGAGGGCAAAGAAAAGGGCAAAACTACTACCCACCATAATATCTGTATTGTAGATGGAAAAACGTGAAAAAATTTTTTTGTCCATCAGCAATAAGATGAAAATATAGATGAAAGCACCAAAAAGAAAACAACATGAATAAGATACGCAACAACAAAGGTACGCCCATATATATATCCATACAATGGTGCCTTCATCTATAATATACCAACATAGATAATAGAATACAATAATAAAACAGCATTAAACATTAATTAAAAAGAAAATGTGCAGACAAGTGATCACATCACAAGAAACCATACATAGACAAAGTGCATCACACTATTCATTTACTATATAATTGTCTAAGGGTCACTTCCGTCTTTCTATCTGTCTGTCTTTCTGTCTGTCTGGAAATCCAAAGTCGCTGATTGGTCGCGGCAAAACAGCCACGACCAATCAGCGAACTGCTCAGTCCGGCGGCAAAATGGCCGCTCCTTACTCCCTGAAGTCAGTGCCCGCTCCATACTCCCCTTCAGTCAGCGCTCACACAGGGTTAATGGCAGCGTTAACGGACCGCGTTATGCCGCGGTGTAACGCACTCTATTAACGATACTATTAACCCTGTGTGCCCAACTTTTTACTATTGATGCTGCCTATGCAGCATCAATAGTAAAAAGATCTAATGTTAAAAATAATTTTAAAAAAATCATTACTCACCTTCCGGATCCAGCCCAGGCCTTTCCCGCTCCTCGTAACTCTCCGGTGACCAGTCCATGCATTGCGGTCTCGTGAGATGATAACGTAGCGGTCTCGCAAGACCTCACGTCAACATCTCGCGAGACCGCAATGCACTCTTGGGAGCGACGGGCACAGTCCGGCCGCTCCCTACTCCCCTGCAGTCAGTGCCCCCTCTGTACTACCCCCCAGTCAGCGCCCGCCACTCACATAGCGTTGTAGCAGTCCGTTACACCGACTGCGTTACACCGCGGTATAATGCGGTGTAACGCAGTCTGTTAACGCTGCTATTAACCCTATGTGACGAACTTTTTACTATTGATGCTGCCTATGCAGCATCAATAGTAAAAAGATATAATGTTAAAAATAATAAAAAAAATAAAAAGTGATATTCTCACCTTCCGTCGCCTCCGCAGCAGCTTTTCTTGCAGCTCACGATGCTCCGGGCCCACCGCTTCGCTGATTAGTCACGACCAGCCGGCGCGACCAATCAGCGACATTGCTGCGGGATTTAAATCCCGCTTTGTTGATTGCTCACGCCCAGCCGACGCGACCAATCAGGGACATTGGCATGGGATTTAAATCCCGCTTCGCTGATTGCTCGCACCCAGCACAGGGTAGGGTGATACTCTTCTGGCTTCAGTTGATGTTGAGTCCCTCTATACCAACATTCGCCATTCGGACGGCCTCTGTGCGGTCCGTTTTTTTCTGGTTATGTCCAATCTCCCTACATCCATGAGGGAACTCATCCTGGAGCTATTAGAGTTCACCCTCACTCTTAATTTTTTTGTCTTCAAAGGATCCTTCTACCTACAGCTCCATGGTACAGCCATGGGTGCGGCCTTTGCGCCGTCCTATGCTAATCTGTTTCTGGGGATGTGGGAGAGGGATCTGTTCCTGTCTGACAAACAGGGATCAATGGATCGTGTCCTTTTATGGACGCACTACATTGACGATATCTTCTTTGTCTGGCAGGGCACTGCCGTCGACCTGGTGCAGTTTATATCATCTCTGAATAACACCGATCTTAATATAGGTCTCACCTCGGTGTGGGATTCAGAAAGAATTAATTTCTTAGATGTTACCATTCGCAAGGATAGATCTGGTCTAATTCAGACTGATATCTTTAGGAAACAGACGGCTACCAATACTCTGTTACATGCCTCTTCATGCCATCCACACCACATGATTCAAGCCATCCCAGTGGGTCAATTTCTTCGCCTCCGCCGGATCTGCTCTACAGATGCGGATTTTGAGACTAGGGTGGAGGAGTTGAAATCACGTTTTTTTTTCAAGGGGGTATAGTGGTTGGACAGTTAAGCGGGCATACCATCGTGCGAAGCACTCTAACCGCAATAACCTACTGTATAATAAGACACCAAAAAAATCGAATGTAGGTGATGTAACGAGATTTGTAACATCAGCTAATCCTCAACATGGGAGAGTGTGTGCAGCAATTAAGAGGGCCTGGCCCATTCTAAAAGTTGATCCAATAATTAAAAAATTCCTTCCTGACAATCCTTCGATTACATTTAGACTGGCTAAAAATCTGCGCGACTGGCTGACACAGAGTCACTATATTGGCCAGCCAGTGTCTACATTTCTTGATGAGATGCGGCCGGGGGGTGGCTGTGTACCGTGCGGTAGGAGTGTTGCCTGCCCTAACATCAAGAGGTGTACATCTTTTTCTAACTCAGAGGGCACTAAATCTTAAGTGATTAAACAGAGTATATCGTGTATCTCTCGATACGTAATATACTATGCTACTTGTCCGTGTGGTTTGATTTATATAGGGTTGACCACACGGCAACTTAAAGTTCGTGTTAGAGAACACGTACTGGGGATACAGGCGGCGGCCACATGCACGGACACGGCCACCCTCAAGACATTACCACGACACTTTAAAGAGTTCTATCAATGTGATGCCACAGGACTGAAAGTTTGCGGTATTGATTTATTGAATATTAATATTCGGGGGGGTAACCTTACTAAACGTCTCGCCCAAGCAGAGACAAGATAGATCTGGACATTGCAGACCATCCATCCAAATGGGTTAAACGAAAATATATCTTTCGTGCCTTTTCTGTGATTCAATTTTGCTGTACACCAGGGTGGTGAATACTTGTGGCAAGTACATTGTTTTTAATTGTGTACATGTTTTTACTTATTTTGTTATATGTATATGATATCTGTAGATGCATCAGATATTTTAAGTTCTGGCTGGATGATGAAGTTTCGTTTGGAGACAGCTACCAGCATTACCGACTACCCATTCTTCTATGAACATTTCAGCTAATGTAAAAAAAATTTTTCATGTATGGACTGTGTTTCTCTATAGATAGATATATATGGTACATCGAGGGTTTGGTAGTTATTTATTATGAATAGCGTGATGCACTTTGTCTATGTATGGTTTCTTGTGATGTGATCATTTGTCTGCACATTGTCTTTTTAATTGTTTAATGCTGTTTTATTATTGTATTCTATTATCTATGTTGGTATGTTATAGATGAAGGCACCATTGTATGGATATATATTTATGGGCGTACCTTTGTTGTTGCGTATCTTATACATGTTGTTTTCTTTATGTGTACTTTTTGGTGCTTTCATCTATATTTTTATCTTCTTGTTGATGGATAAAAAAATGTTTCACGTTTTTCCATCTACAATACAGATATTATGGTGGGTAGTAGTTTTGCCCTTTTCTTTGCCCTCTCCTGGTATGGCCGTTTCTATACTATTATGCCACGCATGCGCACTGCCCGCGTCCTGCCTGTTCTGGCATTCCCGCGGCTGCCTGATGCAGGATCACGTGGGGCCCCACATGTTTCCTGTCTCGGCTGGCGATGTGGACGCTGAGCGTGGCGGGTACAGCGGGCGGTGTATTATGTGAGTATGGGCATTTCCAGTACTGCTGGATAAATAGACGCCTATGGCATCACTTTCCAGTGCTCCCTGAGGAAGGAGCTTTACACTCCGAAACGCGCGTCGGGGTGGACTCCTGGCTTCCCACTGCTGCACATACCAGGTATTATTGTTGTATATTCATGTGACTTGGCCATGATTGGTGCGATGTTGTTGTATTATATAGGGATACTGATCCTTTGATTTGTATGGCTATTTGTCTCTTATATATTATATCAATGGTATTCTTGTGCAGTGATGTGGCCTTGGAGTCCTTGGGCAATTTGTACGGCCACATAGTGCTTTACCTTCCCCAATTGTGGTCCATTTATCTGTTCCTTTTTTCTGACTAATGTTTTACTGGATATTGAATAAATGTATACATTTTATGGGATTATTTGACTGCATATTTGTGATGTTTTCGACATTTAGTTGTGGCAGTTATCCCTATTAGGGTCCTGGCATACATGCAGGTGACACTTATAATGAGTTTGCTGTGGATGTAATACCGTATTAATGTTCCGTGCATGCAAAATGTACCCTGTACTGTGACATCACTGTGGGCAGTTATCCTTTCCATATGACTTCATAGTACTAATTATTCCTTTTGCTATGACATCGTTGTGTGCATCCTCCTTGCATTGTGACATTCCTAATAGGAGCAGATACAGACAGAGGTGCAAGAACAGTATATGGGCCCTTTACAGTCCAATAGCTCATCATATTGCACAATTCCACCAGCTTTCGAGGTAGATCTGGCTCCTTAACTCTTGGGCCCCTGTGTGGCTGCACCGATTGCAGCAACTGTATGTCCTCCCCTGATTCCTATGACTATTAGACTCTTGCTTCACTTTATTCATATCCCTATGCTGTGAGATAGCTAAGCTTATTATTCCTGCTTTGCAAATCACTATGCTAATTGTTCAAATATTGTCCTATCTTATGAATTCACTGTGTGTTTAATATCCAGGTACTGTGACATCACTCTGTGCAATAACCCCTTCAAATGACTACACAGTGATAATTATCCATGCACTGTGACATCACTGTGTGCAATAACCCCTTCACATGATTACACAGTGATAATTTTCCATGCACTGTGACATCACTGTGTACAATAACCCCTTCAGATGATTACACAGTGATAATTATCCATGTACTGTGACATCACTGTGTACAATATTCCCTTCACATGATTACACAGTGATAATTATCCATGTACTGTGATATCACTGTGTGCAATAACCCTTGTCTATGACTACATAGTGATAGTTATCCACGTACTGTGACATCACTGTGTGCAATAACCCCTTCACATGATTACATAGTGATAATTATCCATTCACTGTGACATCACTGTGTGCAATAACCCCTTCACATGATTACACACTGATAATTATCCATGTACTGTGACATCACTGTGTGCAATAATCCCTTCACATGATTATACAGTGATAATTATCCATGCACTGTGACATCACGGTGTACAATAACCCCTTCACATGATTACACAGTGATAATTATCCATGTACTGTGACATCACTGTGTACAATAACCCCTTCACATGATTACACAGTGATAATTATCCAGGTACTGTGATATCACTGTGTACAATAACCCCTTCACATGATTACACAATGATAATTATCCATGTACTGTGACATCACTGTGTGCAATAATCCCTTCACATGATTACACAGTGATAATTATCCATGCACTGTGACATCACTGTGTGCAATAACCCCTTCACATGATTACACTGTGATAATTATCCATGTACTGTGACATCACTGTGTGCAATAATCCCTTCACATGGTTACACAGTGAAAATTATCCATGTACTGTGACATCACTGTGTGCAATTACCCCTTCACATGATTACACAGTGATAATTATCCATGCACTGTGACATCACTGTGTGCAATAACCCCTTCACATGATTACACAGTGATAATTATCCATGTACTGTGACATCACTGTGTACAATAATCCCTTCACATGATTATACAGTGATAATTATCCATGCACTGTGACATCACTGTGTGCAATAACCCCTTCACATGATTACACAGTGATAATTATCCATGTACTGTGACATCACTGTGTGCAATAATCCCTTCACATGATTACACAGTGATAATTATCCATGCACTGTGACATCACTGTGTGCAATAACCCCTTCACATGATTACAAAGTGATAATTATTCATGTACTGTGACATCACTCTGTACAATAATCCCTTCACATGATTACACAGTGATAATTATCTATGTACTGTGACATCACTGTGTACAATAACCCCTTCATATGACTACATAGAGATAATTATCCAGGTACTGTGACATCACTGTGTGCAATAACCCCTTCACATGATTACGCAGTGATAATTATCCATGCACTGTGACATCACTGTGTGCAATAACCCCTTCACATGATTACACAGTGATAATTATCCATGCACTGTGACATCACTGTGTGCAATAACCCCTTCACATGATTACACAGTGATAATTATCCATGTACTGTGACATCACTATGTGCAATAACCCCTTCATATGACTACACAGTGATAATTATCCATGTACTGTGACATCACTGTTTTACAATAACCCCTTCACATGACTACATAGTGATAATTATCCATGTACTGTGACATCACTGTGTACAATAACCCCTTCACATGATTACATAGTGATAACTATCCATGTACTGTGACATCACTGTGTGCAATAACCCTTGTCTATGACTACATAGTGATAATTATCCATGCACAATCATCTGTCAGCGACTTATCTATGTTCATAAAAGGATTGGGTGGGTGGAATTTAATTGCCCAGTCTATTTGTCAGGAGGCCTCCATACTAATTAGATGGCTAGGCGATCCAGTCACAATCAGTGGGTTCAGAGGACTTTGATTTATTCCTGTACACTGACATCACAGTGTGCTTTTTTAGAGCGTTATGGTATGAGGTGCTGGTATTTGAGGTGGGCCACTTAAGGTACCGTTACACTAAACGACTTACCAACGATCACGACCAGCGATACGACCTGGCCGTGATCGTTGGTAAGTCGTTGTGTGGTCGATGGGGAGCTGTCACACAGACAGCTATCTCCAGCGACCAACGATCAGGGGAACGACTTCGGCATCGTTGAAACTGTCTTCAACGATACCGAAGTCCCCGGGTAACCAGGGTAAACATCGGGTTACTAAGAGCAGGGCCGCGCTTAGTGACCCGATATTTACCCTGGTTAACATTGTAAAGTAAAAAAAAAAAACACTACATACTCACATTCCAATGTCTGTCACGTCCCCCGCCATCAGCTTCCCGCACTGACAGTGTCAGCGCCGGCCGTAAAGGAGAGCACAGCGGTGACGTCACCTTAACCCCTTCATGACGGGGGGATTTTTCGTTTTTCCGTGTTCGTTTTTCGCTCCCCTCCTTCCCAGAGCCATAACTTTTTTATTTTTCCGTCAATTTGGCCATGTGAGGGCTTATTTTTTGCGGGACGAGTTGTACTTTTGAACGACATCATTGGTTTTAGCATGTCGTGTACTAGAAAACGGGAAAAAAATTCCAAGTGCGGTGAAATTGCAAAAAAAGTGCAATCCCACATTGGTTTTTTGTTTGGCTTTTTTGCTAGGTTCACTAAATGCTAAAAATGACCTGCCATTATGATTCTCCAGGTCAGTACGAGTTCATAGACACCTAACATGACTAGGTTATTTTTTATCTAAGTGGTGAAAAAAAATTCCAAACTTTGCTAAAAAAAAAAAAAAAAAATTGCGCTATTTTCCGATACTCGTAGCGTCTCCATTTTTCATGATCTGGGGTCGGTTGAGGGCTTATTTTTTGCGTGCCGAGATGACGTTTTTAATGATAGCATTTCGGTGCAGATACGTTCTTTTGATCGCCCGTTATTGCATTTTAATGCAATGTCGCGGCGACCAAAAAACGTAATTCTGGCGTTTCGAATTTTTTTCCTGCTACGCTGTTTAGCGATCAGGTTAATACTTTTTTTTAATTGATAGATCGGGCGATTCTGAGCGCGGCGATACCAAATATGCGTAGATTTGATATTTTTTTTATTGATTTATTTTGATTGGGGCGAAAGGGGGGTGATTTAAACTTTTATGTTTTTTTTATTTTTTTCACATTTTTTTAAAAATTTTTTTTTAACTTATGCCATGCTTCAATAGCCTCCATGGGAGGCTAGAAGCAGGCACAACTCGATTGGCTCTGCTACATAGCAGCGATCTGCTGATCGCTGCTATGTAGCAGAAATGGAGGTGTGCTGTGAGCGCCGACCACAGGGTGGCGCTCACAGCCACCGGTCATCAGTAACCATAGAGGTCTCTAGGACCTCTTTGGTTACCATCCAGACGCATCGCCGACCCCTGATCATGTGACGGGGTCGGCGATGACGTCATTTCCGGCCGCCCTGCCGGAAGCGGTAGTTAAATGCCGCTGTCTGCGTTTGACAGCGGCATTTAACTAGTTAATAGGTGCGGGCTGATCGCGATTCTGCCCGCGCCTATTACGGGCACATGTCAGCTGTTCAAAACAGCTGACATGTCCCGGCTTTGATGCGGGCTCACCGCGGAGCCCTGCATCAAAGCAGGGGAGCCGGCATCGGACGGTATAGTACGTCCGATGCCGGTAAGGGGTTAAAGGTACCTTCACACATAACGATTTAGTTAACGATATCGTTGCAACGTCGATGCCCAAGTCTTTCCCCTGATCGTTGGTCGCTGGAGAGAGCTGTCTGTGTGAGAGCTCCCCAGCGACCACACAACGACTTACCAACGATCACGGCCAGGTCGTATCGCTGGTCGTGATCGTTGGTAAGTCATTTAGTGTAACGGTACCTTTAGTCTTCTGCCACATGAGTGGATACTGGAAAGATAAATTGCCTGCAAGTTTGGGGGATATTCCAGCAAGAGTACCTCACTGATGCTGAGCTCGAGGTGATTTATTGTCTAAGCACAGATCAGTAACACAGATTGCAATCCGATTATCACTGTGGTGGTAAAATAGAACAACACTGCTCAAGAAGACGTAGACCTGCCATTAAACACTAATTTTGAGTTGTCTGCTGCATTAGGCTTTGGAATCTATGTGAGAATTTCATCTTGAGGGAATGACTTTGTGTTATGCTTTAATCCCCAGGCCAGCTTCCAGAAGGAACTGTTCTTCAGAGAGGTGCGATGTGTACTGGAGGACAGGCCCCTGGAGACCATGCACAGCCGCCTGTGGAAATGGCTTTCAGTCTCGGAAAGTAGACTGTGTACATAGGAAGAACGGCAAAGTCTTGGCTGATCAATACTGTGTGTGGAAACGGAGGCCCTCAACTTGGCAGCACTGCAATATTACATCCTGTGGAAGTATGCAAATATTTGGCTTTTACAATTACTGACAATTATGTTAAAAATAAAATCTCCTGAACAGATGTGTGTAATTGCCGATACAGGGCGCTGCTCGTAACAAGACCTTCATTCATTTCCAGCGTTTCGGTAACCTGGAGGCAGCCATTGTGTTGACTGAACAAATATTAACTGTCCGTTTATTAGGAAGTAAGGAGGCGGATAAAATATGAGGCACATTGTGGTTCACACCTCATTTGTATTATTGGATTGTAGCTACTTTCTTAGCAATGTAGATTTTACAAATGGCTGCCATTTCTTCCTGTAGGCTATGACTTGAGTAGTCTTTATCGTGATGCTATGTGCTACATATGTACTTTTATACCAGGTTTCTCTTTTAATAAGATCTTTTGTTTTACAGAGGGAGAATGCAAGGACACAACTCACTACTGTACATTTGTAAAACAGCTTAAGCTTTGCTTAGTAGATCTCTACAAACAAAGGTGTTGTGAATCCTGTAATGGAGCATAACTTCTCCAGAAAACCGTACTCTGCGGTAAACAGAAGCCATGGGAAGGATCCTCTGACATTTGTATAAAGGTTGTACATTTAGGTTTCATGCGTAGAGTTTAAGGACTATTCAATGGACCTCCTCGAACTGATAATAAACTCCTGGGTCATAAAAATGGACGGGGCTTCACAGCCAGTGTTAGATACTCTCTGATGTCTTCTGTGTCAGTGAAAGACCTTATGCTTAGTGTGTGTTGGGTTGGGTTTATCTTATCCGAGGATCCGCTTAGTCATGGGTTTATTAATATATGCAAGATGGGTATGGTTAAAAGAGTTATTTGACGCTACATCAAAGGTTTATTTGATGGAGAGAATTTGTTATAGCAGATCATATATAGAGGAATAAAGTGCCATCAGCTACAAAACCGGAATGTGAAGGCTTCGACCGTTCATGGCCGTAAACATGCAGAGATTAGAGGCTGATACTCACTGTGGCATTTACTAAGCACTGGTATTCTGGCAGGTAATCCATTGACCAGCCATGTGGTTCATCAACATTCAGCTTAGTAAGAGCGACCACATCCTGAAACATTTCTGTACAATACTCATAATGAAAAAGAAAATCATTGCCCATACGTATGAGTGATTATTCTCATGCTATAAGAGTCTAGAAAACATATTGTCCAGCTTTAATAAGATCATGTAATACTTTTGGGCAAGGTGTTCACTCATTAGTGGGTATACGGCCCTGCCTCTCATTCAACATCCTTTGCTACCTGTATAGCAGATCCAATATGTCACCATAAACAATGTATACTATTGTAACACTACAGATAACATACATACTGTAGTGTACCTATATGTGAGCGTGTTTGTGTGTATGTATGTAAATATAGCAGCAGCAGTATTAATTTTATAAGATGGTGTCATATACCAGAACGGTAGTCTGTATAGAACAGTGATAGTGTATTCAGCTCAATACATTGACTTACAACAAGCTTTCCCCAATGTTACATGGCGGAGGCCAGAACCAAGATGTCAGACTGTCTCCAGTCAGGAAATGAAATCCACCTCTTTCTGTAGATGATCACTCTACAACCTAAAACAGCTAAGCCAGGAGCCTGTAACAGTATGGCACCTCGATAGCTGAAATTTGCATAAATTCATAAGTTGCCTTAATGACAATAATGTCGTTTTCAGCCATATTTCATCCTTAGAGGTCAACTGCTAACAGAATAAAACTAGTCTGTATAAATAAGCCCATTCATTTTTGCTTTGTCATCTGGGATTTCCGGATATAAATACAAATTCATTCAACTTTTTCAATCCCAGGGCTAATGTGCAAGGAAAGATATGTACATTGTTGGCTGACTATACAACCTGCATATACATTTAGCAATTAATATTGTCAATTGAAATGTACATTCACTGCAAATGTAGGGTTAAAATTATTTCTTTAATAGTGAGATTTGACTAGATTTGACTAAAGTAGACCGAGGCAATCTACAAGTGGGTAGTCTGGTTATGAAAACCCCATTATAAAAATCAATATTAGGACATTCTGAGTAAACATGAGTCTCCTTCCTCTATGGGTCTCCTTCCTCTATGGGTCTCCTTCCTCCACGAGTCTCCTTCCTCCACGAGTCTCCTTCCTCCACGAGTCTCCTTCCTCCACGAGTCTCCTTCCTCCATGAGTCTCCTTCCTCCACGAGACTCCTTCCACAACGAGTCTCCTTCCTCCACGAGTCTCCTTCCTTCACGAGTCTCCTTCCTCCACGAGTCTCCTTCCTCCACGAGTCTCCTTCCACCACGAGTCTCCTTCCTCCACGAGTCTCCTTCCTTCACGAGTCTCCTTCCTCCACGAGTCTCCTTCCTCCTTGAGTTTCCTTCCTCCAGGGTCTTCACCTATTAGTCAGTATGAAGAATGGTTACAAAGAATGTTTCATGCATTTTAAGGACCAAACACATCTGCTCGTTAGACAGATATCCCTTAGGAGTGAAATGTTTCAATACTCCCCTGGTGGCCCCAGAGGAGGGTTGAACATTCTCTGCTGATTTTCTCCCATTTACTGTATATTTTAGCAGTTTCCTTTTGATCAGTTTAGAGTTATTGGGATCCATTCTCAGATGTCTAATATCCATATGTGACTATTAGTGTCTAAGGATTCTTGTGAGGGCTTTCCTGTGCGGGGAGCGGCAAGTGCGTGACTGTAACTATGCGATTTACATACATGGTCATGTGCCGGCTAGATTGGCAGTGCCAATGCAAGTGTATTGAGCAAGGCCAGACACAGTGTAGTCGGAGTGTGGCCAGGAGTATGCATATCGCATATTTATAGTCACATGACCATCATGAGCGCACAATGAGCACAATGTGAGCATTCACAAGTCTGCAGACACATACAGTAACTGCAGACTTGTAGCCTAAGATCAGACAACTACTTTAATCCAACCCCGTCACTTTCCTAAATAAATAAATGATATACATGTTATTTTAGGGTCGCCCAAATCTAAGACACAAATTCTTAGAATTACATCTTGTCAGTGTTTTAATGCAGTCTTGAAAATCTTATGAAACCTCTATCATTTCTGAACTATAAGTTCTAGCATTGTCTTTTCACTGACATGTTTATTTTTTGCCTGATTAGTTGTATATTATACTTAAAGGGGATATCCAGTCACAACATATTGATGACCTATCCTTGATATAGATCATCAGTATAAGATCGGTATGGGTCTGACACCCAGCATTATCACTGATCAGCTGTTACAAGCTCCGACGGTGGCTTGATGGAGCATCTTTCAATGGAGCTAGAAAGTTCAGCAACATTCAATGTGTAGTGGCCACTGCTGGGTACTGCAGAACGGCTCCTGCGCTTTGCAGCTCTGTTCAAAGTGTTTACATCCAACCACTGTGGAAGTGTTGCATCCTTGATAGTTGATATAGATAGTAAAGGAGGCTGGACAACTTCTTTAAAGTCCTTTCTTGCCGCCTGTTTCTATTTTGCAATATGTTAGATTTAATGGCCATTTAATCCTATCTGTTTACTGCAGGTTTTTACTGTTGCCGCATTTAAATGAAAGACGTTGTCCAGCAAATAGCTGTACTCCAAAAGGCAGAAAATATAAGAAAAAACAATAAGATAACTAATGCTCCTTTAAGCTGCCATTCATGTCCCTTCCAGTCTCTCTTTTCTTCTGGGCTGATTATATGCTAAGTACTTGACTGCTGCCAATCACTTCTAAGACCATCGATTGACTGCAGTGGTCACATACCTTGATGCCACATGGTGAACTGTTCAAAAATAAACACAGGTGGGGACGAGAGCAGTGGAACTGGTTCAACAGTGGTGACTTAAATATGCCAGTATCGGTTATTATATTACTTTTTTACACATTCCCTCCCTTTTGATAAAGAAATATTCTGATATTCTAAGAATTCTAATATTGCTTTAACCTGTCAGGCCATGATATCATTATGAGGGTATCTGCAATGGGAGGTGACATATTGAAATGCTTTTCAAACACCATATTTCTTGGAGAGACCCAGTCATGTACTCCAGCCCTGTATCAAAGTTACGACTGTTTTACCATCCCCCCAGAGCAGTCACTCTGACCTTACCTGGTCTTTTCTGGACTCATCCCAAGTTACCGTAGACATTTTCCAAAACCTATATTTTTACTTGTCAATCAAACCACTTTCCGATGCAAACATTCTTCATTCTGGCCGGTATCACTGAATGTTAGACAGAACTACTGTATACAAGTATTCCAGTCCAGTCGTCTTGTTAATCAATAATGGGTCTTGATTGTTACTAGAGATTTATAAATTAAGAAATAAAGTTTGTAAAATACGTTTTGTACATATTTATGGTCTGATTTCAAGTGCAATATTTTGTTCTGTACAGTGTTTAATAAAGATTTTGGGACATATATTTTCTTATTACCAAATCATTTCTTATGTTTCCTCTTTGTATTTAACAATAAAGTATGACAACTTACAGCACTTCTTGTTGGCTGTGACAAATGTGTCTTTAGTGTATGCATGCAATGTGGAAGCACAGATGCTAGAGTTCTTATTATTAGAAGTTGACATTCCTAAAAAAAACTTGTTAATCTTATAAGATAAATGAAAAATGCTTTGTCTCATGAACAGATTACAGTATTTTGGCAATAAAATATACTTCTTATCCTGATGCTGAGGATTTTTTTTTTATTTCCAAAAGACTTTCCTGCTCCATCCACAGATACTGTGTTTGTTTGAGAAGCATTTTAAGTGATGATGATGATGATGATGATGATGATGATGATGATGATGATGATGATGAAAAAACAGCAATTAACACGGCAGTAATGCAAGAGTCCATCTAAA